>NW_007377586.1:0-66008 GCF_000475195.1 Diaphorina citri
TTTGACCCTTATGATATCCTTGGAGTCCCTCTAGGAGCATCTGAAGCTTCCATCAAGAAAGCTTACAGGAAGCAGTCCTTGATATTGCATCCTGATAAAGAGACTGGAGATGAAAAGGCCTTTATGAAATTAACCAAGGCATATCAAGCACTCACTGATGAAGAATCAAGAAGAAACTTTGAAAAGTATGGGAACCCTGATGGACCAGGAGCCATGAGTTTTGGTATTGCTCTACCATCTTACATTGTGGAAAAAGAAAACTCAGTTTGGGTTCTTGGACTGTATGCTCTAGTATTCATGGTTGCTCTACCTACAGCAGTGGGTATGTGGTGGTATAAGTCTATCCGTTACACAGGAGATAAGGTACTACTTGAAACCATTAACTTTTACTATGCCTTCTTTCAAATCACTCCTCATATGGCCTTGAAAAGAGTTCTCATGATTTTGGGTGCTTCCCTAGAGTTTGACAGAAGATTTAATAGTGAGATTATTGAACGCCCTTCGGATGAAATAGAAGTACCTCAACTCATCAGACAAATTCCTAACCTTGGTGAGAAAAACAGAGAGCGTCCTCTCTACCATAAATATTCTATCAAGGCTAGAGCACTCATATATGCCCATCTCTCCAATATGCAGTTGACTTCAGAGACCTTGGAAGCAGACCGTATGTATATTGTAAAAAAGTGTCCTTACCTGCTACAAGAAATGGTTACTTGTATCTCTCAGTTGATATTACTTGCCTATGCCCAGAGGGTACCTAGGCTGATTCACATTGAAACTTTAGAAAATGTAATGAAACTGTGTCCTATGATTGTTCAAGGCATGTGGGATTTCAAGAATCCTTTGCTTCAGTTACCTTATGTCACTGATGATCATCTTAAACATTTCATTTGTAAAAAGAGATACATTAAAAGTTTACAGCAATTTGCTCAAATGAAAAATGAGGAAAGAAGATCTGTTGTGAAGTTCATGAATGATGAACAGTATTCAGATATGTTGAAGGTGCTGGGGAATATGCCTTATGTTGATCTTCATGTGCAGCCTGAAGTGATAGATGATGAGGCTACTACAGAGTATACTGCTGGTGCCATTATTACTGTGACATGCACTCTTATGAGGAAGCCCATGTCTGTGTTATTTGGTGATGACACCATAAAAGTTCAGTTCTTGGAACCTTCCAAAGAAGGGGAAGGAGAGATAGAAGAAGAAGAAAAGCCAAATGGCACTATCACTCCAGTTGTAAATAAAGAAAAGCAACAAACTCATAGACCAGGGTTTATTGTTTGAAAGCAATGTAGAGAATTTCCGGACTGACAGTAATTTTATTGTGAATGGAGAAATTAATAAAAAATAATAATAAGTTCAGTAAAATATGTATGACATTTCAAAGACTTTCTGCTGTGAATCTGAATGATGGTCAGAATTAAGAAATTGAGTAATGTCTCTAAGGTTAGTTTATCGGAAAGAATAATACTTCAACTCGTGAATCTATAGTAGAAAACAAATGTTGTGGATCACTGCTGTAATTGATGTAGTTATTGAAGCCATTGATCGCTGACAGGAGGCAAGCTCGATTTCCTGAAACATACAATACAACATTGAAGGATTACTTTTTAAATCTCTGAAATCATTGAGCTTGGGCTGATTGTAAAAGCATTTTCCGTATCATCTGAGCCCATTCAACTTAAAATTATTATCAAAGGCTTATCAAGTTATCAAATATCATTGCTGATATTGAGCAAGAAGAGTACCTAAATGGTACTCCATAATCCCCGAACTTCCTCTATAAGTCTATAAGTACTCGTACCTCTCATTACTGATTCTATTAATCTATTTAGTCACTTTCAATACATCGTAGATTCTGGCACATCCACTAATATTGGTGGAGATGTCTTGTTTTCCTATTGCAGAATTAGACCAAGCGAGGTTGTATTTCTTACTTGGTAAAGTTGCTCTGGTAATGTCGGTTTCTCACATTCTCGTAGTCGGTGATGGCGGCAATTTTCATCTTCCTGTTGAACTCGTCAATATTTTGCTTGTTCGCCGCGAACTCATTAAATCCCCGAACTTCCTCTATAAATACTCGTACCGCTCATTACTGATTCTATTAATCTATTTAGTCACTTTCAATACATCGGGGATTCTGGCACGTCTACTAATATTGGTGGAGATGTCTTGTTTTCCTATTGCAGAATTAGATCAAGCGAGGTTGTATTTCTTACTTGGTAAAATTGCTCTGGTAATGTCGGTTCCTCACATTCTCGTAGTCGGTGATGGCGGCAATTTTCATCTTCCTGTTGAACTCGTCAATATTTTGCTTGTTCGCCGCGAACTCATTAAGCTGGGGATTCCTGTACTTGTACCACCAATATTCAAACGCGAGGGTCACACATGTCAGTGTAGATCAAAAACTCGCCCCTTAATCCTCAGCGCTTACCAAGACGGTGACTATTTTGTAAACAGTCACTGCTGAACAGTGTAGATCAAAAACTCGCCCCTTAATCCTCAGCGCTTACCAAGACGGTGACTATTTTGTAAACAGTCACTGCTGAAAAGTTGGCCAGGCTTGCTGCATCTTTCACCATGATAGGCGAGTTCAGGTTGGCCTTCCAAGTGCCGACCGCTTCAGAGCTCACTGGCTGACTGTTTATAATAGACACCTTTTCCAGATGAGCAGTGAATTCCTCAAAACTGTGCCCGTTGGTTTCGATGACGAATGTCCCGTAGGAGGTAGGCTCCGAGACCTGGAATCATTTCATGAGAGGATTTCTTTTGTTGATTTTCCTTTGGAAACAGTTACTGTCTCATTTTATCGTTTCAGAATTTAGATCAACTAAATAGAGGATCAAGTATTAACGCATGGATTCGATAATTTATGTTGATTAAAAATGGTCCTGGGCCGTATTTCCAGATGGTACGGTTCGGCCGTTATACGGGTGAGACCTGGAATCATTTCATGAGAGGATTTCTTTTGTTGATTTTCCTTTGGAAACAGTTACTGTCTCATTTTATCATTTCAGAATTTAGATCAACTAAATAGAGGTGTCCTTTTCAACACACCTTTGTATTAACGCATGGATTCGATAATTTATGTTGATTAAAAATGGTCCTGGGCCGTATTTCCAGATGGTACGGTTCGGCCGTTATACGGGGGAAAAGGTCAAATTTAGTTTGCGTTTGCGGTTCCCAGGACTTTACCTTTAGCCTCAGGCCGCTCAAATTTTGCAGAGAGGTTGATTTATGTACCTAGATCTGCCCTTATGTCTAACGCATTTTGATATTGGATCGTTTTCTCATATTTCCTAGATCCCAGACCTTATGTTCCTTCGGACTTACTTGTTTCAAATATCTTCTCAGGTCAAAGTTCTTCCGGTTGGGTAGGTTGTCCTCATTATATTCCTCGCAGGTGACATAAGTGAAGTTTTTCGACCACTCTCCTGCATCCAGCATTGCCCTGAAATCCCCGGAAATTCATATCATCTCGATATTATTGATAAAACTCGTCGAGTTCCATATGGTTTGACGTTTTTATGACATATTTAAATAATTGTATATTTAATTTAATACCTAATAATTGTGACTGATCTACTTAAGTATTTACAGGTTAAGGGATATATCTAATAAAGCATTTCTTTGGAAAGATAAACCCATTCTAATACTGCATTCTACATTTGTGTCATTATAACTCATAAACTTTTGTGGTACAGGTTTCCTATCCCTACCCTTGAAGATAAGCGTACGTATGTAAAAACCTTTTCGAACCTTTTGTTTAGCACCTTTTAGTAAAAAGTTAGTAAAACTTGATAAATACTTACTTAGCCGCTATGAACGTCCTAAATGCCAGGTCAAAGTAGAACGCAGCACTTATTTCAGGTTCAGCTGTCAGCCCATACGTGGTCTTCAAGTTGGAAAGCTTTTCCTTTGCCGTCGGATCTGGTTCCGGTTTGACATAGAGGATACTGGCATTTGAGCACGCACATTTCAGTCCTCCTTTGTCCTGAAAATAAAATTTGTCTACTGGGGACCAGTACAGAAAAAAAGCCTTTCTTAAGTTGTGGCCCCACATAGTTGACGCCGCCGATCGACGAGGTGAAGAGGTGAATCTATGTTGTCGAGGCAGGCAGACAGTGTACGGTATCAGTTGACATTGATCGACGGCGTCGCCTACTTATTATGTGTGGACAGCTTTACACCTACTTATACCTTTCTTATTGTGCCGTTCAATTTTCTATTTTCTTTCTCCTCTTATCCCCTCTGTCTTCGTTTCTATCTTTCTTTCTTCTATCCCTCCCTCCCGCCGTTTTCTTCCCTCTTCCTTTGTTTATTTCTCTTCTCTCCCTCTCTCTCTCCCTCCCCTCCCTCTCTCAAATTTATAGTTGGAATTTTAATACATATGGGAACTCACTTCACGGGTAGTTATTAGAAAATTTGGTGCTCTTGGCACATCCACCAATAACAACATTAACAATTATCTCTCTTTCTTTCTCTTTCTTCTCTCCTTCCCCCCGTTTCCACCACTCTACCAGAGTTATCGCATGCCACGCGAACTTTCGGCCAAAAAACTTGTTCACGTTGGCGCTGTCCAGGATCATTTTGATTGTCTGCAGACGACCGAGGATAAAATAGTTGACAATGTCCAAGTCCTTGAAGCGGAACAGTTGTCGTTTGACGCTGCGAGAATCTTCAACTGGCGCGATAATGTGACGTGTCGGGATGTTCTGCAGGAGAGACTTGTACTTGTGGTCGAAGACTGGAAGAACGAAAGCGATGGTCAGTAAAGCTGTGTCCACACATAGTCTACGGCCGGCGATCGATGTGGATCGACGGCCGGTCGACTATGTGTGGACACACCTTAATAATTACAAAAGGAGTGTTCGAAAATAGGTCATCTGTTCCCCAGTAGTCAGAAACAGTTCATAAGGTGGACATTGATTTAATGCTGGTAACGTCCTTGTTTATGATAAAGATATTGTTATTTTCGGATGATTTTCCATGGCTCATAATTTATAGTAGACTCTTTGTAAGCACCTTGGTGTTGGGCATCTACCGTCAAATAATTCTACTTGGGTACTTGGCTCTATTAATCTCATAATTTATAGTAGACTCTTTGTTAGCACCTTGGTATTGGGCACCTACCGTTAAATAATTCTACTTGGGTACTTGGCTCTATTAATGTACATTGCATTGCACATAGCACATAGCCTAATAACGTTTCTTTCTTGAGCAACACTTACTGAAAGAGTCATCAAAGAGTATCCCAGCATCCGTGATATTCTGCATGAACGTTTCTTTCTTGAGCAACACTTACTGAAAGAGTCATCAAAGAGTATCCCAGCATCCGTGATATTCTGCATGAGAATAATGGCTCGGATTACTTCAGGCAAAATGTCACCGGGTGGATTCACCTGGATCAAATATTTCATCTGCTCCCCATCCAGATTACGCCACTGCCTGGAATTCACAGAAGCAAAGTGCAGTGAAGTTTAGCACCTTTGAGCGTGGTGTGCGCCTAGGTGGGTGAACTAGTACCTGGTAGGCGTGCAACACGTGTTAATCCGAATACTCGCTATTTCGTAGCCTATTAAGCTGTGTCCACACATAGTCGACGCCGTCTATCGACGCGATCGATAGTCGATTGACGAGGTGAATCTATGTGGTCGAGGCAGTGTACAGTTACAGTCTACATCGATCGACGCCGCGCGGCGTTCAATAGGTGAACTAGTACCTGGTAGGCGTGCAACACGTGTTAATCCGAATACTCGCTATTTCGTAGCCTATTAAGATGTGTCCACACATAGTCGACGCCGTCTATCGACTCAATCGATAGTCGATTGACGAGGTGAATCTATGTGGTCGAGGCAGTGTACAGTTACAGTCTACATCGATCGACGCCGCGCGGCGTTCAATATGTGTGTACACAGCTTTATATCCTATGTTTTGTGCAATTCCAATAGATTCCCGTCTAATAACTTGACTAGAATATTACTGGATGCCATCGCTAGTGGTGTAGGACCCTCCAGTGGCTGAACTACCTTCTGGTGTAATCCAGCCATAAGAGATTATCTTACCGTACATCACCGTCCTGTCCATACATGTTTTGTGCAATTCTAATAGATTCCCGTCTACTAACTTGACTAGAATATTACTGGATGCCATCGCTAGGGGTGTAGGACCCTCCAGTGGCTGAACTACCTTCTGGTGTAATCCAGCCATAAGAGATTATCTTACCGTACATCACCGTCCTGTCCATAAGACCCACTAACCGTGGGTAAAGCCAGAGCCGAAGTGAACGTTTTGACTGCCTCCGACATCACCCCACTGGTTGTCGTATCTAAGACGAGATCTGGAGGTTTGCCGGCGACTATAGTCTCGTTGAACTTCGCGCATACTTGAAGCAGATAAACGGATCAGATTAGTTGTACCAACCTAATAGAGACCCACTTAGGTAGAAGGTAACCCCTTGGCGAGAAGTTCCCACAACCTAAACCGTCAAGCTCTATCCATATGTTGCCAAATTATCAAATATTTTAGTATAAAATCTCATTCCTCAGATGAGATTGAACAATTGACCTCTTTTGTCCTAATAGGCACTAAAACGGTAGTGTAGCGTCCACCAGGCCGTACAGTAATCGTAAGGTACTACCTACCTTATTTTATAAATGACTAACCCTAGTAATTTATACCCCAAGAAGCAATTATCCAAAACTTACACATATCCAGAAATTCCTGGGGTGTAAATAGACACCTAGCGTCACCTACTTATTTGACCTAATCATATCTAAATAAATGTAGAGGAAGAAGTTACATTACTAACAATATCCATACCTGTAGGTTAGGTAGGAAAAGCATACCTTATTTGCCTTCTTATTCATCTCATCTCATATTTTACAGATAGATACAAGAATACTAATCTCTATTTACAAATCAATTGACTAGGTCTACTGGGGACCAGTACAGAAAAAAAGCCTTTCTTAAGTTGTGGCCCCACATAGTTGACGCCGCCGATCGACGAGGTGAAGAGGTGAATCTATGTTGTCGAGGCAGGCAGACAGTGTACGGTATCAGTTGACATTGATCGACGGCGTCGCCTACTTATTATGTGTGGACAGCTTTACACCTACTTATACCTTTCTTATTGTGCCGTTCAATTTTCTATTTTCTTTCTCCTCTTATCCCCTCTGTCTTCGTTTCTATCTTTCTTTCTTCTATCCCTCCCTCCTGCCGTTTTTTCTACTGGGGACCAGTACAGAAAAAAGCCTTTCTTAAGTTGTGGCCCCACATAGTTGACGCCGCCGAGCGACGAGGTGAAGAGGTGAATCTATGTTGTCGAGGCAGGCAGACAGTGTACGGTTTCAGTTGACATTGATCGACGGTGTCGCCTACTTATTATGTGTGGACAGCTTTACACCTACTTATATCTTTCTTCTTGTCCCGTTCAATTATCTATTTTCTTTCTCCTCTTATCCCCTGTGTCTTCGTTTCTTTCTTTCTTTCTTCTATCCCTCCCTCCCGCCGTTATCTTCCCTCTTCCTTTGTTTCTTTCCCTCTCTCTCTCTCTCTCCCTCTCCCTCTCTAAAATTTATAGTTGGAATTTTAATACATATGGGAACTCACTTCACTGGTAGTTATTAGAAAATTTGGTGCACTTGGTACATCCACCAATAACAACATTAACAATTATCTCTCTCCCTTTCTCTTTCTTCTCTCCTTCCCCCCGTTTCCTCTACTCTACCAGAGTTATCGCATGCCACGCGAACTTTCGGCCAAAAAACTTGTTCACGTTGGCGCTGTCCAGGATCATTTTGATTGTCTGCAGACGACCGAGGATAAAATAGTTGACAATGTCCAAGTCCTTGAAGCGGAACAGTTGTCGTTTGACGCTGCGAGAATCTTCAACTGGCGCGATAATGTGACGTGTCGGGATGTTCTGCAGGAGAGACTTGTACTTGTGGTCGAAGACTGGAAGAACGAAAGTGATGGTCAGTAAAGATGTGTCCACACATAGTCTACGTGTGGACACACCTTAATAATTACAAAAGGAGTGTTCAGAAATAGGTCATCTGTTCCCCAGTAGTCAGAAACAGTTCATTAGGTGGACATTGATTTAATGCTGGAAACGTCCTTGTTTATGATAAACATATTGTTATTTTCGGATGATTTTCCATGGCTCATAATTTATAGTAGACTCTTTGTAAGCACCTTGGTGTTGGGCACCTACCGTTAAATAATTCTACTTGGGTACTTGGCTCTATTAATGTACATTGCATTGCACATATCCTAATAACGTTTCTTTCTTGAGCAACACTTACTGAAAGAGTCATCAAAGAGTATCCCAGCATCCGTGATATTCTGCATGAGAATAATGGCTCGGATTACTTCAGGCAAAATGTCACCGGGTGGATTCACCTGGATCAAATATTTCATCTGCTCCCCATCCAGATTACTAATCCTAATCACGCTCTCTCTAGGTTGTGTGAAAATTGCAACTAAAAAATTGACTACTTTCATTTATTGTCAAATTCCAAGATTCCAACCCCTCATCATCGTTATGACAGTCTAGTTTCGACTTCCTGTTTAGAACAGGTGACACTTTTTACAATAGATAGGCGCAAGTCTCTTCATCATCATTGGACTCATCTTCAGATTTCTAAAATACAAATAACAAATCCTATTTATAAATAACAATAGCGCTGTCAAATTTGGACTTGGCTTAGGGCGAAGCGCTACTGAAATTCCATTTCTAAAATACAAATAACAAATCCTATTTATAAATAACAATAGCGCTGTCAAATTTGGACTTGGCTTAGGGCGAAGCGCTACTGCGCTCCTAATCACGCTCTCTCTAGGTTGTGTGAAAATCGCAACTAAAAATTTGACTAATTTCATTTATTGTCAAATTCCAAGATTCCAACCCCTCATCATCGTTATGACAATCTAGTTTCGACTTCCTGTTTAGAACAGGTGACACTTTTTACAATAGATAGGCGCAAGTCTCTTCATCATCATTGGACTCATCTTCAGAAGATGGAGGTGTGTCCAACAGGGGAGCTTCAAGCTCCAAATACTCCTGCCCTAGGTACTGAAACAGGAAAGAAGGGGGAAATAAATCATTTGAACTTGGTATTACAAATGGCCATCTTTGAAGTTATCTTTTCATGGCGCTGCTAGAATTGAAAATGTAGTGAAATAAATCATTTGAACTTGGTATTACAAATGGCCATCTTTGAAGTTATCTTTTCATGGCGCTGCTAGAATTGAAAATGTAGTCCCCGAATTAGGAATACAATATGCCTTCGCCAACAGAGATTAATACCCTATTACGAAAAGCCATCTGTCTGCAATATTTATTTTAATATTATTACTATTATTATTTTTTTCTTGTAGTAGTAGTAGTCTCTCCATTCACCCCTGGTGGGCGATTGAAGGGGGTGCCTTCCGCCTTTCGCCTCAATCTCTCTCCATTCTATCTCTTCAAATGTTTGATCAGTTGGCAAAGAACCCCTGGAATCGTTCAAAAGAAGGGAGAACTTACCTCGTTTGCAGTAATTGTCAGTATCCTGTCCAGCTTAGATACCAATTGAATAAATTCAGGTCTCTCGCTGGCAACATAACTCCAACAGTCTCGCATTAGTTCGCCTCCATTCTATCTCTTCAAATGTTTGATCAGATGGCAAAGAACCCCTGGAATCGTTCAAAAGAAGGGAGAACTTACCTCGTTTGCAGTAACTGTCAGTATCCTGTCCAGCTTAGATACCAATTGAATAAATTCAGGTCTCTCGCTGGCAACATAACTCCAACAGTCTCGCATTAGTTCGTAACTGAAATCGAAAGAAATTGCTTGATGAGTGATGACTTAGAAAAAACATTGAATAGATAAAAAAAATCAATCGAGAACACCCTAATGAGCAATAAATAATCATTAAAACACAATTGAATTAATGAAGCAATGTCAATATTTGATGATGTCACGAAAGATCTAACCAGGTCGCAGTGACAAAGGGCGTTTATTAAAGCCGATGGTCTGCCGGTTTAACGTCAAATGAGTGATGACTTAGTAAGAACATTGAATAGATAGAAAAATCAATCGAGAACACCCTAATGAGCAATAAATAATCATTAAAACATAATGGAATTAATGAAGCGATGGCAATATTTGATGATGTCACGAAAGATCTAACCAGGTCGCAGTGACAAAGGGCGTTTATTAAAGCCGATGGTCTGCCGGTTTAACGTCAATGTACTGTATAATTTGCTAATGGAGCAGTTGCAAATGGGTAAAAATTATTAATAAATGGTTGATTCCTATGTAAAAAGTTGTGAAAAATCCAAATCTGAGGTCAAAACTCCGAATCATTTTTCCTGCTCTTTGACTTTGAAACATCACCAAAGTAAGCGCAACTGTTCTATTGGATACACTGGTTAATCTACTTTGAAAAATATACCAATACCAATATTTGATAGAGGTTTAACGTCAATGTACTGTATAATTTGCTAATGGAGCAGTTGCAAATGGGTAAAAATCATAAATAAATGGTTGATTCCTATGTAAAATGTTGTGAAAAATCCAAATCTGAGGTCAAAACTCCGAAAAAATTACTGTAAAAGGTCGAAAATCCAATTTTCATTTTCCGTTCTAATGAACAGTTACCTTATGTCACTGATGATCATCTTAAACACTTCATTTGTAAAAAGAGATACATTAAAAGTTTACAGCAATTTGCTCAAATGAAAAATGAGGAAAGAAGATCTGTTGTGAAGTTCATGAATGATGAACAGTATTCAGATATGTTGAAGGTGCTGGGGAATATGCCTTATGTCGATCTTCATGTGCAGCCTGAAGTGATAGATGATGAGGCTACTACAGAGTATACTGCTGGTGCCATTATTACTGTGACATGCACTCTTATGATCTTCATGTGCAGCCTGAAGTGATAGATGATGAGGCTACTACAGAGTATACTGCTGGTGCCATTATTACTGTGACATGCACTCTTATGAGGAAGCCCATGTCTGTGTTATTTGGTGATGACACCATAAAAGTTCAGTTCTTGGAACCTTCCAAAGAAGGGGAAGGAGAGATAGAAGAAGAAGAAAAGCCAAATGGCACTATCACTCCAGTTGTAAATAAAGAAAAGCAACAAACTCATAGACCAGTTTGGATGAAAAATAAAAAAGGTGGAAAGAAAAAGAAATTCACCAAGAACAAACATGACAAGAAATCCTCTGGTCAGAAGAAAATTACCAACACTGTGGAACAAACTGAGGCTCCTGCTGATGTAGCCAAAGTTGAAAAGAAGGACACACCAGAGGAGAGCAAGGATGTGTCCTCAGAGAGTGAAGAAGAATCAGATCTGTCTGATGTTGAGAATGATGAAGTTGTTGATAAGAAAGAGAAGAATGAAGATTCAAATAATAAATCTGAGGAGTCCAGTGATGATGATGATGACTGGGAGAAATACCAAACTGGTCTTAACAAGCGGGATAAAGTACTTGAAGGTAGAAGTAAGCAGTCTCACTCTAATAGACCCAGAACCCGATAACGTGGATGAGACAAAAAAGACAAACAAAGATAATAAAATTAAAGATGACCCTGGTATAAAAAAAGAGAAAACCGAGTGTGAAAATGTGAAGGAAAGTACCAATAACGACGACGATGAAGATTATGATGATGAATTATTGAAACAATTTGAATGCAACATGAGTGTCGATGAAGAGGAAGTTATTGATGTAAAAGTTACCAATGATCATGAATATGTCCGAACTCGTCAAACAAATGAAGAACAGAATTCTACTGAACCTGGACATGGTGGTACTGATCAGAAATCAGAAACGACACCTCCTCATGAGGTCATGTTTGAACAAGATAGTATGTCTTCCACTAGTGAATCATCATTTACCACCTCCTTACTTCCCTCATCTACGTGTTGCCCTGAAGTACATGACCTGTTAAAAACTATGAATGCTAGGCTGGAAAAATGTTTGCATTTGCCAGACAAAATGGAAGAATTCATGAAAGAACAGACAAGGTTGTTAAAGGAAGATATTGAAGAGCGCAAGCGAACCAGTGCAAGTATGAAAGAAGTGTTGGAGCAACAGACTAGAATAATCGAAGAAAACATTGAAGAAGGCCGGCGAACAAATGCATTTCTGGAGCAAATATTGGAGAAATTAACCAATGAGGCGGCTAGTGAATGTGTAAAATTGTAAACCACACTATTATTATCGTGATAAGGAGCAAATATCCGTCTACTTACTGTTGCTAGACAAAGCTCTCTTCTGCTGATCTCTAGTCTGTCCTTTAATAACCCGTTTCTTCACAGAAAGTACAAAGTATTTATTTACCCATAGTTTTTCAACTATTCACTGAAAAAAAAAGTGAACAATTGCGATTATTTGGTGGGTAATAAAGTTCTAAAGCTGTTGTTTATTTTGTGACAAATAGAATTATTTTTATTTTAATTTGTGAAGATTCTCATCTGAATAATTATTTTTAATAATTATTTTCATTTATATTTAAGTACCTACTTACATAAACTAACACAGTAGATAAATAACTTAATAACTATTAGTAAGGTACACACATTTCATATAAATGGAGAAATTAAGCAACAAAAAGGCAACTAATTTATTTATTTTTCTCAAATACCTATCATAATAATAATTTTATTGCAAGTCATAGTCTCTGGACCTGCTTTAAAGCTAACAGCTAAGGTATGTGATAAAAAAAAAAAACAGAGCAAATTTTGATTTTTTCCCCGTAAATCGCTAAAAAGATATATGTACTCCTTTCGTATTTTCATTCCAACTCATTATACTTAATTAAAATATTATTGCTTATTGTAATTTGAAACACAGTAGGTGAAGTAAAAAGGTACCTACTTACCTGCATATTTAGGCGTGTATTAGTGTATGGTAGGTACCTAATTACATGCATACCTACATCTCTGATTCTCAGTTAGCTACCACCAAGTTCATAGGACTTTAGTCATTCTAGCTTATAAATTTTGATTAATCTTGTTATGTATTATGAAATACTAAATGGTTATTATTTAACACTTCTCTTTACAAATTTAAACCAATGATTCTTTCATTTCCTGAATTTTACAGCTAACTATAGTCCGTTTCATAATTCGCTAATAATCAATCGAAGGAACTTTCACCATTGTGACAATAAAAAATAAAAGACTTTAACAAAACAAAATGATTTGGAAATTTTGACTTACCTGGACATTTCTTGGTCGGTGTGATGGACAGGGTTCCTGTCACGATAAAGCTCACTAGAAAAATCTGTCGTCCTCCTAGCATACTCTCGCCAATTTTATTTTCCTCTTAAAAAAAAACTTCGTCTATGTGTGATCGCACCGCTCGCTCTTTTCATACTAGGGAAAAACTTCCATTCTCAGTGTGAATTCTAATGAGTTCTCCTATAATCTGCGGTGAAAAATCAAGATATTGATCAGTGGCGTGGACAGTGGGGAAGCTTGTATTCGGTTTATCGAGGTAAATCCCCCGAGAATCGTAGTCAGAAGTGATGCTACCATCATAGGAGTGTCTTACCTACCTCTCTACCATCCTGTCCACTGACCATTCACTGTCGAGGAATTGTCGGGAAAAAAAATTGTTATTGTTAATGATTCCATTTGAAGTTCTATCAAGTAAATACGAACCATCCTATACGGATTAATAGGATGATATGTGCGTATTAGGTTTACCTATAATTATGTAGGTATTCTGCGCCTGACTCATGATAACAATACCTACCTAGTTGGGACTTCATCATCTTGAGTTCTTCTTAAGGCAGATGAGAATATTTAAATTGTCCTGACTCGTGCTACTTTCTAAGAAAAGTTAATATGTGTAATCTGAGTAGAAATGACGTGGTATTTTCTTCTTGTTTCTCTAGATCTCTAGCATAATCGTAAGCCTGATCTCACACTGCAGCGCGTCTACTCGTCCAATGTGAAACGGGCCTTAGGCCAGCCACTCACTATCAGGTAGACCTTACAGATGGACATTTTCAGCCGTACCTGTCAGGTCTACCTGATAGTGAGTGGCTGGCCCAAGGAACTTTCAAACAACCCAACAACTGACCATGAAATGGCTAGACTCAACTAAAGCAGTTATCGCACTAGCACTATCTACCCTACAAACACGTTTTACATATTATACATAAGTAGAATAATAGCATTTGTACAATACAATTACAAGTATATCCGGAAGCGAAAATCTGCATCACGAACATGCAATTAATTTAATTATAAGTGAAGGAGGACCACAAACTAACTCTAGGTAAGTAGATAAATACTAGATCATATTATCATATACGATCAAGCTGTGTCCACACATAGTTGACGTCGTCGATCAAAGTCGACTGAAACCATACACTGCCTCGTCAACATAAATTCACCTCGTCGATCGACGGCGTCGACTATTTGTGGACGCAGCTTTACATCAACAACTTTAATATGACCATGTATTTGTCCCATGTAAGATGAGACACTTATTGAAAGTTTTTCATGATTTTGGTTTTACCTCCCAAGTGTTTTACGGTTTTAATCCAAGTCCTTAGAACACTGATGAGTGATGGAAAAAAGCTATGGCGCTTTTGCGTGACTAATGTAAGCTTGTCTAAAAACTTTATGAGACCAGTTGCAGAGTCATGTCTGAGGGGTCTGTCAACATCAGGTTTATCAATTTCAAATAGTGGAAGGACTTTTGAAGGTAATTATTGGTAGACGGGTGATCAATTAGCTACCGGCCTCCCGGGAGAAAGGAAGGATCCCTACGGGATCCCTGAGGACTCCGGGGTGATTGATTTGGCCTATGGCCAGCAATTTATGTTACTGAAAATCTTTCTTTCTTGTCATGATATATAGGAAATCTCCTAAGGCCAGCCACACACTATCAGATAGACCTGACAAGTCCACCTAATCAGGTCCTCCTGTCAGGGTTACCTGATACCTGACGAGCACACTCACTATCAGGTAGACCTGACAGGTATGGCTGAAAATTTCCGCCCGTCAGGTCTACCTGATAGTGAGTGACTGGCCTTAAGGATAGTGTTTCCTTGTCAGCTTCTTGGGTGCGAATTGATAATGGTAAAACCAGTTGGATTCAATGTACAAAATAACATGATTCTATCACAGATAAACATTAACGTTGACCCTTGTAACAAGATCTTGGTATGAGGGTCAATGAGTCGAATACCAGGAACGTTGGATCCCGTATATCTTCTGCCTGCCGTCCAGTTGAGATCTGCTCAGCTGTTGTAATTGGTTATTTTCGACGGCAAATCAAAACAAACGATCTCTCGTCCATTTTTCTTTTCGTTCAGCGACCAGTGAACTTCGAGATCGATCTGAAAATAATTCAATAGACCGTTCAAATATGGAGGCAAAATTGGGGACTTTTGAGTCCTATTCGGGTAATATGATAAACAAAGAATAGGGGAGCTTTTTAAAGAAAGTTCTTTGCATCGGTTTTGATCTTGGGTGATGTCAAATCTGAACGGGAATACCTATAGCCTATAGCCCTATAGGTAGTTATTCCCCCCTTTGTACCCACGACTCCCACGAGTTGTGTATGGTTTAAATGGTTTCTCTCTCTTCCCTCTCCATTTGTGCTTACCTTTGGATACCTGTCCAATATCTTGAACGTGTTGATATATCGATATACATGGTCCTTTTTTAGCGGACAGCTGACTTTGGTTTTGCCGTCCGTGTCAAAAATGCTGGAACACACCGAAGTCCCGTCTACACCAATGAAAGGAAATGGGATGCTCAGAATGTTGGCATGGACATTACAGAATAATTCTCTTGCATCGCGATCTGAAAACAAATGGACTTTTTTGAGTGTACGAAGTTGAACATGAAATTGGACGTTTGTGATTTGGCAAATTTCAACAAGATTCTGAAACAGATGATATTTGATATGCGGATACTGCGGATATACATGGTAATGATATAGTAATTCATTCAGTGTCTAACAAAATTACCCACCCGACAGAATTCTCAACTGAATATTTTAGAGATACTTCAAGTTCCCAAGTACTCACATGTTGTTTAATGAGTAGTTAGTTCACTTAACAGTGTCCATAATTTTGCCATCACGTGTATAAACTGTCTACAATTTATGTAATTTCAAACAGAAGGAAAATAATATAAAGTAATACCACTTGCTTATATTCCGCCCCCGTAGCCGGTGCGGAAGGGGAGCAGTTAGAGGCCCCGCAGAGGTATACAAGGTACCCTTAATATACTAAAAGTGTCTGCCTATAACTCACGCATTATTAAATTGATCCTTCAAAGGGGAACCTTGCTGAACTGCAATAGCGTATGGTTTCCTCGAAAATTCATCGCCCACCATTTGAAGGTCACAATTGGTCATAACCAAGTATCGTATGTCCGTAGCGTCTCCTAGAAACAACATAAGGACACTTGGCTAAATGGAAAATAGCGTAAAGGAATATCTAGTATCGTGTTAAAATTGCATGTAGGTATGGAGATTCCTAGACAAGTTGGACGGTTGAGTCGACATCGATCGATGGCCGGTCGACTATGTGTGGACACCTTTAAAGCTTATGCATAGAAGTAAACTCAGTTGCCTCTCTGGTTGGTTCTAACTCTTAAGCTCCAGAGATAGTGAAAAACATTATGTACCCATATCCAAGTATCTCCTTTTGTTTACCGATTACAGTGACTCGGTGTTTAAATTTACACTTTGCTGTTTGCGGTGCTTGAAATGTTATTCTTGAAAGCCATGTTCTCACCCAAGTAGCCGAACCCTTCACTCGAAGACTTGGAGTCTCTCACTCGTTGCACCGCTTCCTCCAAGCTGTTGGGTAGTTTGGCCTCTTTCATGGCTTGCCACATTTTGGTGTACTTGTCACTGACTGGATAGTCCCACACTGCCAACTTGGCTCTCTCAACGTCACTCAGGCTGTCGTTCAAACTCATGTCTTTCCAAATTCTGTGAAAGAGGAGAGGACAAATTTAGTTTCTTGAGAATCTGACGTTCTCATTTTCATTCTGATGCAAATCCCTTTCCAACTGCAAGAAACTTTGTCGTCAAATGAAAACGTTTACTCCTAAAATCTATCAAGCTTGCCGGGAGGAGCGCGAACGTCAAGAGTTTGAAGCGCCAGCCGGCCTATCTTAACGCGAAACAGAGTTTCACGGTTTTTGGCATTTTCACTTCAATTCATTTCTAGTTCGAGATTTAACCTTTGGGACGATAAATTTCTCATTACAACTCGGACGTAAAACCACGAAAAAATTGAATATGGACGAAATCTAAGACCTTGAGAGACTTACTCATAGAATCTGCCCTCGATATCTGCTCAAATGAAAACGTTTACTCCTAAAATCTATCAAGCGTGCCGGGGGGAGCGCGAACGTCAAGAGTTTGAAGCGCCAGCCGGCCTACCTTAACGCGAAACAGAGTTTCACGGTTTTTGGCATTTTCACTTCAACTTTTCTCCCACTTCAATTCATTTCTGGTTCGAGATTTAACCTTTGGGACGATAAATTTCTCATTACAACTCGGACGTAAAACCACGAAAAATTGAATATGAACGAAATCTAAGACCTTGAGAGACTTACTCATAGAACCTGCCCTCGATGTCTGCCATGCGTTGAAAGTACGTCATGGCCGCGGACCCATTGAGGGGTGCATACTGGATCTTGTACTGTTTGGACAAATCATCCAACGATTCAATCGGAGTGTCCAATCGAGATACGGTGAGGAAAGCAGCCAGATTAGCGGTGTAAGAGGCGATAATGATGAATCCAAAGAGCCACCATGTTGCTGCTACGAGTCGACCCGACAGATTCTTTGGAGCTTCACCACCACCTGTCAGCAGAAATATTCGCGGGGAATGTGAACTAAAACTGCAGTTAATAGTGCTTTAATATTGCTTATTTATACTGCTCGCATAGGACTGAAAAGTCCTTTTACTCGAGCAGTAGGCTACTACTATTATCTATTGTGGTCAAATTCTCAAATTATATTGAGGATAAAATTCCATACCTCGGCTGGGATTGAACCCACGCCCTCCTGTTTACTAGGCGTGTGGACACACCTTAATAATTACAAAAGGAGTATTCAGAAATAGGTCATCTGTTCCCCAGTAGTCAGAAACAGTTCATAAGGTGGACATTGATTTAATGCTGGTAACGTCCTTGTTTATGATAAACATATTGTTATTTTCGGATGATTTTCCATGGTTCATAATTTATAGTAGACTCTTTGTAAGCACCTTGGTGTTGGGCATCTACCGTCAAATAATTCTACTTGGGTACTTGGCTCTATTAATGTACATTGCATTGCACATAGCCTAATGACGTTTCTTTCTTGAGCAACACTTACTGAAAGAGTCATCAAAGAGTATCCCAGCATCCGTGATATTCTGCATCAGAATAATGGCTCGGATTACTTCAGGCAAAATGTCACCGGGTGGATTCACCTGGATCAAATATTTCATCTGCTCCCCATCCAGATTACAGTATGCTGCCAATATGCATAGCCACACCCCAGTCTCGAGAACCGTGAGAAATTTGAACAGCGAAGTGGGGGTTTTCGGTTTTTTCATGAGGATTGTGATGCCCACCAAATCATAATAAGGAACTGTAAAGTCCACCACATTCTCTCTTTCTGCCATTACCGACAGTGAGCCGAGGGCAATATCTGCACGCTGAAAAAAGTACCATCGGTGTCAGTAGGTATGGGTTGACGAAAAAATCAATGTTTAGCTTGGATTTGGTAGCTATCAATGAATACCGCATCCTTAAGGTGTGTCGAAATGTTGTGGACCGACCGTCCATCCACATGGATTCACAATAAATTCACATTGATCGACGCCCGTCGACTATGTGTGGACAAACATTTAGCCGAGACACTAACATTATGAGAGGGAGGGAAAGAGATTAGAGAGCAACTGGAAAATTATATAGCCCTAAATAACAAAACTTTGGTCCGGAATAACGGCCGAACCGTACCTTCTGAAAACAGGGCCCAAGGATATTTTTGATTTAAATTCACACGTGGATCGTTCCCAGGAAGCTACTAACTAACATGGGTCCTTCTTCCTGGGAACGATTGACTCACTGTCTTACCTTTTCAATGAGCTCCTTAATCATGCCATTCCACGTTGACGAAAAAATCAATGTTTAGCTTAGATTTGGTAGCTATCAAAGAATACCGCGTCCTTAAGGTGTGTCGAAATGTTGTGGACCGACCGTCAATCCACATCGATTCACAATAAATTCACATTGATCGCTATGTGTGGACAAACCTTTAGCCGAGACACTAACATTATGAGAGAGGGAAAGAGATTAGAGAGCAACTGGAAAAATGTATAGCCCTAAATAACAAAACTTTGGTCCGGAATAACGGCCGAACCGTACCTTCTGAAAACAGGGCCCAAGGATATTTTTGATTTAAATTCACACGTGGATCGTTCCCAGGAAGAAGGGCCTATTTTATTTGTGCTACTAACTAACATGGGTCCTTCTTCCTGGGAACGATTGACTCACTGTCTTACCTTTTCAATGAGCTCCTTAATCATGCCATTCCACTGACCATTTTCGTCCATGTTACCAAACGAGTTATCCGGAGCCACAAATATTTCATATTCAAAACCAACCAGTTTCCGAATTTCTTCAATTAGATCGATGCAGTAACCTTTGTATTTTACACCTCCACCTCCTTCGCTCTCCTCTCTCATCACAAAAGGTTCTTGCTGTAAGCATAAAATTTGTCAGTGGAATTCAGACCTAATGACGAAAGACAAGGCACATATTCTACTTGTGGATGATCGATATTAAACATCCAATCATACGAGTATTAATGAAAACTATTTTGCATACTGAGCGCAGATCGTCAGGTACAAGGTACAAGATTACGAAATATGAGACCACATGCGTCTAATGTAGCAGCTGTTTCAATGCTACGAAATAAAATTTTCAACCAAAAATTAAAAAAAAAACTTGTCGAGGGCCAGCCTAGTCAGCTTAGTTGGTAGTGCGTCTACCTTGTAAGCGCTAGGCCGCGGGTTCGATTCCCGCCTGGGGCGGATTTTATCCCGATAGGATAATGTTGGTTCTCGGAACGTCTGGCTTTCTCCAATCCTGTCTCCCTTCTCTCCTGCCTCATTTCGGGACGATAAGACCTTAGCAGTTCCCTCTGCCAAACCTCTTAAAAAAAGATTTTTTTTCAGTGTAGATCAAAAACTCGCCCCTTAATCCTCAGCGCTTACCAAGACGGTGACTATTTTGTAAACAGTCACTGCTGAGAAAGAAATATTAGTAATAGTGCTCATTTATACTGCTCTAATAGGAATTAAAGAGTCCCCTCAACCCAGCAGTAGGCTACTACCATTATTGTGGTCAAATTCTCAAACAATGTTGAGGATTGGATCTCGGGTATTGGTTACATACCTTGAGGCGTGAGTCAGAAATATTAGTAATAGTGCTCATTTATACTGCTCTAATATGAATTAAAGAGTCCCCTCAACCCAGCTGTAGGCTACTACCATTATTGTGGTCAAATTCTCAAACAATGTTGAGGATTGGATCTCGGGTATTGGTTACATACCTTGAGGCGTGAGTGACGTCATACAAAACCAAAGGCATTCCTTGAGATTGAACTCCCGTTTTTCCTCATCATCCTTGTACTTCTCCCGATTATTTTGATAGCTGTATGGACTCCAACGATCGAATAACCACATGAGAACGCTGTAAGACGAAAGAAACCCAGTTGGACCTATATCTCCAGTTGTGAGATCCTATTTAAATTCTATTCATGTAGAACTTTTGAAGATTATTGAGTAGAAATGTTCCTCAAATATGAGCATCACGTGTGAATAGTTTTCATTCACAAGTAAGCACAAGACGAATCCTATTTCTGTAGAATTCCTCAAATCCTTTCGTCATATTCTAGGTACGAACCGAAACATTCCCAAATCCAATGACTCATTTCGTGACGTGGGTGGCGGCCAAATAGGACAGAATCACCTACCTTGTAAAGAAGTATGCTGCTTCACGTGTGAATAGTTTTCATTCACAAGTAAGCACAAGACGAATCACATTTCTGTAGAATTCCACAAATCCTTTCGTCATATTCTAGGTACGAACCAAAACATTCCCAAATCCAATGACTCATTTCGTGACGTGGGTGGCGGCCAAATAGGACAGAATCACCTACCTTGTAAAGAAGTATGCTGCTAGCATCAAGAGTCCATGATAAAGTAAGTCTAATTAAGATTTTATTCTAGGTATCCAAAGTAGGTACATCCTAACTTATTGGGCCCACCACACATTGGAAGCCTAGACTCGACTTTTAGTAGCTCGTAGTTGGCTGAAAAACCAAACCTATGAAAATTATAGAGACCCTATATCATTTTCGGTGATCCTTGTTTGAAAGCAAGAGTTACCCAAGAATTCGGCGCAGCTACAGGACTGAAACTCTATTGTGTTTATGTTCAAGTGACTATAGCAACAGTGAAGGAAAAGCAAATGCGGTCCGTATTTTATTGGATTTGATCTCTTCTCTTGTATTTTAATTTTCTTTCATGTTTCAACACTGTTAAAAATGACATCAACAATAGCTAGTTTGAGAAAAAGAAATCAAAAAGTCCCGATAATGAGGATGGAAATCTGTGCTATTTGAATAGATCACAACACTTGATATGCAATTTGGAAAACATTCATAGTATTCATACAATAATTAAGTATTTTACCTTTTCATGTTCAACAGTCAAGAAAAGCATTGTCCGAAACTGTCTCAGTTTGCTATACCTAGTTTACCTAGTTATGTAGGTGGGCACTTATCTAGGTACAGTGAAGTATGAGTGGGAAAAATTTGTCCCCTTGTGGAAATCCAGAAATTTCTTCAAGATCGGAAGAACACCGGTCAACACATTAATTAGACTTACTTTATCATGGACACTCGTTGCTATATTGAAAGCCCAGAAAAGGTTAGGTAGTAGAACAGCTGCGGTAGACAGTAATACTTAGTACACAGGGCTTTCAACATAGCATCAAGAGTCCATGATAAAGTAAGTCTAATTAACATTTTATTCTAGGTATCCAAAGTAGGTACATCCTAACTTATTGGGCCCACCGCACATTGGAAGCCTAGACTCGACTTTTAGTAGCTCGTAGTCGGCTGAAAAATCAAACCTAAAACCTATGAAAATTATAGAAATCCTATTTCATTTTCGGCGATCCTTGTTTGAAACCAGGAGTTACCCAAGAATTCGGCGCAGCTACAGGACTGAAACTCTATTGTGTTTATGTTCAAGTGACTATAGCAACAGTGAAGGAAAAGCATTGTCCAAAACTGTCTCAGTTTGCTATACCTAAGTAGTTTACCTAGTTATGTAGGTGCGGGCTCTTATCTAGGTACAGTGAAGTATGAATGGGAAAAACTTGTCCCCTTGTGGAAATCCAGAAATTTCTTCAATGGAGGCTAGCCACTAATACTTTTTATTTAAATTTTTAGAAACGTTTTAGGTAGGTATGATTCTTCTGGCACTGATTGCTTTTCTTCGGGGTAAGAGGAATAATAAATTTTGAGAACCTCCAAAAGGTACCAATCTACCAATCGATTGAGAAACACAATACCAAGCTAAGCTCATACGGCTACTACTATCGCCAGTGCATCAGGCCAAGTTTCGGTGTCATTTCTACAAGTTTACTGACTTGTAGAAAGTCGTTTTGCAATTGATCGCCCACAATAGGTATGTCGTTACGAAGAGTTTCATCGTCCCTGCGGATCTTTATATTCCTGATGTCAGTGTTCAATCGCCACCACTTGGTTCATGGACAGATCGTGCAAGTATTGAATATTCGTAAGTATCTTTACTAACTATTGTTTTCGGTATTTATACTTGTACTAGAGGTCTTTCGTTAAACATACTTGTACTGCGCCACCCTAAAGTCGGCTCAATAGCCCAAAGTTGTCAACCACTGTTATGCTCGTTGAACCATTATGTCTGTGCATAATATTGGTTTGAATGAATACAGAACTCTGGATTTGTAAACCCAAATGTATATCAGCTAATCTTTTCAAAGGCACTAAGCCATTTCTTTGGGCAAGCCGTCACTTATTAGGTATTGGCAGTACAATATTCCTATACAAAAATGGACGCGGCACACAAGGGATCATCGAGAGACCACCTTATTATTGCTAACCGTAGTTCCTGATTACTACTTGTCTATATTATTCTCAGTGTACATCAACAGTGAAGGTAACATCGTTGCAGACAGAGCTGTAGATGTAGCGCTCAACTTTGTGCTGTTTTCGGTATTTATACTTGTACTAGAGGTCTTTCGTTAAACATACTTGTACTGCGCCGCCCTAAAGTCGGCTCAATAGCCCAAAGGTGTCAACCACTGTAATGTTCGTTGAACCATTATGTCTGTGCATAATATTGGTTTTAATGAATACAGAACTCTGGATTTGTAAACCCAAATGTATATCAGCTTATCTTTTCAAAGGCACTAAGCCATTTCTTTGGGCAAGCCGTCACTTATTAGGTATTGGCAGTACAATATTCCTATACAAAAATGGACGTCCTTTTAGGCTTGGGTAAATAGACAAATAGCGTCACCTACTTATTTGACCTAATCATATCTGAATAAATGTAGAGGAAGAAGTTACATTACTAACAATATCCATACCTGTAGGTTAGGTAGGAAAAGCATACCTACCTTATTTGCCTTCTTATTCATCTCATCTCATATTTTACAGATAGATACAAGAATACTAATCTCTATTTACAAATCAATTGACTAGAAACTATAAAATACACATACCTATTACAAAAACCTATCTTGCAGTAGGTATCTATCTACTAAACACATTATTGTAAATGCTTACAAGAAAATCCCTTTAGGCTTGGGTAAATAGACACCTAGCGTCACCTACTTATTTGACCTAATCATAACTGAATAAATGTAGAGGAAGAAGTTACATTACGTGAATTTATGTTGTCGAGGCAGGCAGACAGTGTACGGTTTCAGTTGACATTGATCGACGGTGTCGCCTACTTATTAAGTGTGGACAGCTTTACACCTACTTATACCTTTCTTCTTGTCCCGTTCAATTTTCTATTTTCTTTCTCCTCTTATCCCCTCTGTCTTCGTTTCTATCTTTCTTTCTTCTATCCCTCCCTCCCGCCGTTTTCATATATGGAATAGAACAAAGCTCTCTGTAAACCACTGAAGAGAACAAGCAACTTGGATAGTTGAACGGAGCTGAGGAGGCCGAAAATTCCCAATATGTATTTTGAGTAGTGAGCATACGTAGTAGCACATTGCTTGCTTGGCCTCTTATCCCACTACATAATTTACGGGTCTACAAATTATAGAATAGAACAAAGCTCTCTGTAAACCACTGAAGAGAACAAGGAACTTGGATAGTTGAACGGAGCTGAGGAGGCCGAAAATTCTCAATATGTATTTTGAGTAGTGAGCATACGTAGTAGCACATTGCTTGCTTGGCCTCTCATCCCACTACATAATTTACGGGTCTACAAATGAATCACTACGAACTATCATAGAAAGAAAACAACCCTCCTTAAAATATCAAAATAAATAGGTATTTTATTTATATTGCATTTCAATTTACATTCGATTATTTCTTTCGTGATCAAAAATTAAATTTCATAAATTAAACATTGGTAAGTAAATAAACTTTATATACAAAATAATACTGATTTAGGTAAAAGATCATTTTTATCCTTAACTCAACGACTTAAAAACCAACTATAAAATACACATACCTACCTACAAAAACCTATCTTGCAGTAGGTGTCGATCTACTTTGCACATTATTGTAAATGCTTACAAGAAAATCCTTTTAGGCTTGTGTAAATCACTTAAAAACCAACTATAAAATACACATACCTATTACAAAAACCTATCTTGCAGTAGGTGTCGATCTACTTTGCACATTATTGTAAATGCTTACAAGAAAATCCTTTTAGGCTTGGGTAAATAGACACCTAGCGTCACCTACTTATTTGACCTAATCATAACTGAATAAATGTAGAGGAAGAAGTTACATTACTAACAATATCCATACCTGTAGGTTAGGTAGGAAAAGCATACCTTATTTGCCTTCTTATTCATCTCATCTCATATTTTACAGATAGATACAAGAATACTAATCTCTATTTACAAATCAATTGACTAGTTTACACAATAGAGCAGTTGCGCTCACTCAGGTTTCAAAGTTAAAGAGCAGAAAAAATGAGGAACTAGGGAATTTTTCTTTTTCTTCTACGACTTCTAGAGCCCGAGATAAATCAATTTAAAAAATACCGGTAAATCTTGAAATCTGGCGTCACGGCATACGCTCCTGTAGGCGATGACGTCACATCAACTGTCCCGAGCAAAACTCCCTTGCAGGCAACACATTAATTTGTTTGTGCGCATACGTTTCTGCGCATCATTTCTTGAAATTTGACGTCACTACTGTTCGAACTTTTTCATTAGATCGGCAAAAGAAAATTGAATTTTCGACCTTTCAAAGTTACTTTTTCCGAGTTTTGACTTCAGATTTGGATTTTTCACAACTTTTTTACGTAGGAATCGACCATTTATTTATAATTTTTACCCAACACTCAGGTTTCAAAGTTAAAGAGCAGAAAAAATGAGGAACTAGGGAATTTTTCTTTTTCTTCTACGACTTCTAGAGCCCGAGATAAATTAATTTAAAAAATACCGGTAAATCTTGAAATCTGACTCACGGCATACGCTCCTGTAGGCGATGACGTCACATCAACTGTCCCGAGCAAAGCTCCCTCGCAGGCAACACATTAATATGTTTGTGCGCATACGTTTCTGCGCATCATTTCTTGAAATTTGACGTCACTACTGTTCGAACTTTTTCATTAGATCGGCAAATGAAAATTGAATTTTCGACCTTTCAAATTTACTTTTTCCGAGTTTTGACTTCAGATTTGGATTTTTCACAACTTTTTTACGTAGGAATCGACCATTTATTTATAATTTTTACCCAACTGCCGTTTTCTTCCCTCTTCCTTTGTTTCTTTCTCTTCTCTCTCTCTCTCTCTCTCCCCCTCTCCCTCCGCTCCCTCTCTCAAATTTATAGTTGGAATTTTAATACATATGGGAACTCACTTCACGGGTAGTTATTAGAAAATTTGGTGCTCTTGGCACATCCACCAATAACAACATTAACAATTATCTCTCTTTCTTCTCTCCTCTCCTCTGTCTCTCCTTCCCCCCATTTCCTCCACTCTACCAGAGTTATCGCATGCCACGCGAACTTTCGGCCAAAAAACTTGTTCACGTTGGCGCTGTCCAGGATCATTTTGATTGTCTGACGCATCTTTTCTTGAAATCTGACGTCACTACTTTCATTAGATCGGCAAATGAAAATTGAATTTCCGACCTTTCAAAGTTACTTTTTCCGAGTTTTGACTACAGATTTGGATTTTTCACAACTTTTTTACGTAGGAATCGACCATTTATTTATAATTTTTACCCAACTGCAACTGCTCCATTCCTACATACAGAACGGGTTCCTACGTAAGTAGATAGGGTTTTTAATATTCAGTCAACTTTGGTGCTCCACTACAAAAGCCTCCACAAAATAGCCTAACAGCATTTCTATGGAGTTACTGATGCTTTGTTTAGACTGCCAATTATGAGGTAAATTAGAAACTATAGGATTATAAAAATAGGAACTTTGACAGACCTAATTTCGCCAAGCAAATAAACACACAGGGACGTACCTCAAATTACCAAAATCCAGGACCCTCTATTTACCAATTTATACGCTACCCACCTTACGTAGTTATATTTACAATCAAAATACATTTTCATTTTAGTGATATGATGAGAACTATTCTTGGTTGCATAGAACCATAAAATTTACAGAAAAAGGAGAAAATTGAATTAAAGTGTTGAATCAGCCAATTAACTAACAGTACCAACACAGGTATCTTTCAATCCGAAATTCCATTGCCAAGCAAATAAACACACAGGGACGTACCTCAAATTACCAAAATCCAGGACCCTCTATTTACCAATTTATACGCTACCCACCTTACGTAGTTATATTTACAATCAAAATACATTTTCATTTTAGTGATATGATGAGAACTATTCTTGGTTGCATAGAACCATAAAATTTACAGAAAAAGGAGAAAATTGAATTAAAGTGTTGAATCAGCCAATTAACTAACAGTACCAACACAGGTATCTTTCAATCCGAAATTCCATTTCTAAAATACAAATAACAAATTGCGCATACTTGAAGCAGATAAACGGATCAGATTAGTTGTACCAAGACCCACTTAGGTAGAAGGTAACCCCTTGGCGAGAAGCTCCCACAACCTAAACCGTCAAGCTCTATTATATGTTGTCAAATTATCAAATTAATATTTTAGTATAAAATCTCATTCCTCAGATGAGACGCGCATACTTGAAGCAGATAAACGGATCAGATTAGTTGTACCAAGACCCACTTAGGTAGAAGGTAACCCCTTGGTGAGAAGTTCCCACAACCTAAACCGTCAAGCTCTATTATATGTTGTCAAATTATCAAATTAATATTTTAGTATAAAATCTCATTCCTCAGATGAGATTGAACAATTGACCTCTTTTGTCCTAATAGGCTAACGGTAGTGTAGCGTCCACCAGGCCGTACAGTAATCGTAAGGTACTACTTGCCATTTTTGCCAGATTCTCTAATAATGGAAGATTGAAATTGCATGCCCTGGACCAAGTTTAAACCCGCGACCTCCTGATTAACAGGAGAGCGTTTGAGCTCTAAGCTACAAAGGCAGGATCTAATCCAAAACCAATTGCTAATTAGATTCATATTAGACACCCAAATCAGAGCATTGCTTACCTTAGGAACAGTAATCGTAAGATGCTACTTGCCATTTTTGAAAGATTCTCAAATAATGGAAGATTGAAATTGCATGCCCTGGACCAAGTTTAAACCCGCGACCTCCTGATTGACAGGAGAGCGTTTGACCTCTAAGCTACAAAGGCAGGATCTAATCCAAAACCAATTGCTAATTAGATTCATATTAGACACCCAAATCAGAGCATTGCTTACCTTATTTTATAAATGACTAACCCTAGTAATTTATACCCCAAGAAGCAATTATTCAAAACTTACACATATCCAGAAATTCCTGGGGTGGCCGTACAGTAATCGTAAGGTACTACTTGCCATTTTTGGCAGATTCTCAAATAATGGAATATTGAAATTGCATGCCCCGGACCAAGTTTAAACCCGCGACCTCCTGATTAACAGGAGAGCGTTTGACCTCTAAGCTACAAAGGCAGAATCTAATCCAAAACCAATTGCTAATTAGATTCATATTAGACACCCAAATCAGAGCATTACTTACCTTATTTTATAAATGACTAACCCTATAGTAATTTATACCCCAAGAAGCAATTATCCAAAACTTACACATATCCAGAAATTCCTGGGGATCTGTCCCTGTGGCGACCACCTTGTAAAATCCATCGATATGAATGCCAAAGCGAGGGTTTCGGCGCACAAAGTTGAGCGCTACATCTACAGCTCTGTCTGCAACGATGTTACCTTCACTGTTGATGTACACTGAGAATAATATAGACAAGTAAGCAGGAACTACTGTTAGCAATAATAAGGTGGTCTCTTGATGATCCCTTGTGTGCCGCGTCCATTTTTGTATAGGAATATTGTACTGCCAATACCTAATAAGTGACGACCTGCCCAAAGAAATGGCTTAGTGCCTTTGAAAAGATAAGCTATTTACATTTGGGTTTACAAATCCAGAGTTCTGTATTCATTAAAACCAATATTATGCACAGACATAAATGGTTCAACGAACATTACAGTGGTTGACACCTTTGGGCTATTGAGCCGACTTTAGGGCGGCGCAGTACAAGTATATTTAACGAAAGACCTCTAGTACAAGTATAAATACAGAAAACAATAGTTGGTAAAGATACTTACGAATATTCAATACTTGCACGATCTGTCCATGAACCAAGTGGTGGCGATTGAACACTGACATCAGGAATATAAAGATCCGCAGGGACAATGAAACTCTTCGTAACGACATACCTATTGTCGGCTGATCAATTGCAAAACGACTTTTTACAAGTCAGTGAACTTGTAGAAATGACACCGAAACTTGGCCTGATGCACTGGCGATAGTTGGAGCCGTATGAGCTTAGCTTGGTATTGTGTTTCTCAATCGATTGATAGATTGGTACCTTTTGGAGGTTCTCAAAATTTATTATTCCTCTTACCCCGAAGAAAAGCAATCAGTGCCAGAAGAATCATACCAAAAATGTTTCTAAAAAATATTAGTGGCTAGCCTCGATTGAAGAAATTTCTGGATTTCCACAAGGGGACAAATTTTTCCCACTCATACTTCACTGTACCTAGATAAGTGCCCACCTCCATAACTCTATGTATAGGTAAACTAGGTATAGCAAACTGAGACAGTTTCGGACAATGCTTTTCCTTCACTGTTGCTATAGTCACTTGAACATAAACACAATAGAGTTTCAGTCCTGTAGCTGCGCCGCATTCTTGGGTAACTCTTGGTTTCAAACAAGGATCGCCGAAAATGATATACCTAGGGCCTAGGGTCTCTATAATGTTCATAGGTTTGGTTTTTCAGCCGACTACGAGCTACTAAAAGTCGAGTCTAGGCTTCCAATGTGTAACGGGCCCAATAAGTTAAGATGTTGTACTTTGGATACCTAGAATAAAATGTTAATTAGACTTACTTTATCATGGACACGGTGTCCAGGTGTCCTGGACACCTGATGCTATATTGAAAGCCCTGTGTACTAAGTATTACTGTCTACCGCGGCTGTTCTACTACTTAACCTTTCTGGGCTTTCAATATAGCAACGAGTGTCCATGATAAAGTAAGTCTAATTGATGTATTGACCGTTACAATAAACTCTCAAGAGTATGTAAAAATAAAATGTAAGATGGCATTGTATGGGCTAGAGCTGAAATCCTCCACTGGTGCGGGAGTACGCTTCATTAATGTTTAATATTTCTATTAATTTAAGTGAAAATGTCAATCCTGAGACTTTTTTGATTTCTGAGTATCAAACTAGCTATTGTTGATGTCATTTTTAACAGTGTTGAAACATGAAAGAAAATTAAAATACAAAGATCAAATCCAATAAAACGGATACTTTTTGATTTCTGAGTATCAAACTAGCTATTGTTGATGTCGTTTTTAACAGTGTTGAATCATGAAAGAAAACTAAAATACAAAGATCAAATCCAATAAAACGGACCGCATCATTCCCTACCTTTCTTGACTGCAGATAGTGCATCCCATTGGCCACTTGATAGGCAAAAGAGATCAGGTCTTTCTCCGTCAGAACGTTTCCATTGGTATAGGCGGATCCCAAAGGAGATTCGTAACCGGAAGATGGTCGATGTTTTCTGAGGAAATCTCGCAGATTGCCATGGGGCGCGAATTCCACAATCACATACAGAGGACCATCTTGAGTGCAAACACCCAAGAGATTGATGATGTTGATGTGCTGTCCAATCATCTTCATCATTTCCATCTCGGACACGAGGTCCATCATTTCAGCATCAGAATGACCCTCTGGAAAACGAGTTATAGCTATTTAGTGACGGAAACAAAAGAGGAAAGTATGATACCAACCAACAATGAATTATTTATTTCATTTATAATTTACCTACCTTGCAAATTTGAAAATGGAATCAATAGTACGAGTACTTAACTTAAACTATGTGCAAAAGACACCATCAGACACGATATACGATCATTCATTCAATTAGACCAATATAGACCAAATCGAAATTTGTATCTTACCTTTCAACATTTTCACAGCCACCGTTGTTATAATGCCTTGCTTGAGAATACCATTGGCTTCTGCGCAGATGACTTTACCGAAAGCACCTTCGCCCAATGTTTGTCCCAGTTATTGTCAATATTCTCCATCAAGTTGTCAGGATTGACATTTTCACTTAAATTAATAGAAATATTAAACATTAATGAAGCGTACTCCCGTACCAGTGGAGGATTTCAGTACTAGCCCATACAATGCCATCTTACATTTTATTTTTACATACTCTTGAGAGTTTATTGTAACGGTCAATACATTAATTAGACTTACTTTATCATGGACACTCGTTGCTATATTGAAAGCCCAGAAAAGGTTAGGTAGTAGAACAGCTGCGGTAGACAGATCCGACGGCAAAGGAAAAGCTTTCCAACTTGAAGACCACGTATGGGCTGACAGCTGAACCTGAAATAAGTGCTGCGTTCTACTTTGACCTGGCATTTAGGACGTTCATAGCGGCTAAGTAAGTATTTATCAAGTTTTACTAACTTTTTACTAAAAGGTGCTAAACAAAAGGTTCGAAAAGGTTTTTACATACGTACGCTTATCTTCAAGGGTAGGGATAGGAAACCTGTACCACAAAAGTTTATGAGTTATAATGACACAAATGTAGAATGCAGTATTAGAATGGGTTTATCTTTCCAAAGAAATGCTTTATTAGATATATCCCTTAACCTGTAAATACTTAAGTAGATCAGTCACAATTATTAGGTATTAAATTAAATATACAATTATTTAAATATGTCATAAAAACGTCAAACCATATGGAACTCGACGAGTTTTATCAATAATATCGAGATGATATGAATTTCCGGGGATTTCAGGGCAATGCTGGATGCAGGAGAGTGGTCGAAAAACTTCACTTATGTCACCTGCGAGGAATATAATGAGGACAACCTACCCAACCGGAAGAACTTTGACCTGAGAAGATATTTGAAACAAGTAAGTCCGAAGGAACATAAGGTCTGGGATCTAGGAAATATGAGAAAACGATCCAATATCAAAATGCGTTAGACATAAGGGCAGATCTAGGTACATAAATCAACCTCTCTGCAAAATTTGAGCGGCCTGAGGCTAAAGGTAAAGTCCTGGGAACCGCAAACGCAAACTAAATTTGACCTTTTCCCCCGTATAACGGCCGAACCGTACCATCTGGAAATACGGCCCAGGACCATTTTTAATCAACATAAATTATCGAATCCATGCGTTAATACAAAGGTGTGTGGGGTTTTGTATTAAGATATCTTTTTGTCATCACATTTTTGAGGGAAACAAAAGAACTCTTGCGATTACTCAACGATAAAATTTTGCAAGGGCTTAAATAAGTGAAAATCCTTTCAAAGACTGGAGGAACAGAGGAAAATCTCTTGAGGTGTGTCCAAACATAGTTGATAGACCGTCGATCGACGAGATGAATCTATGTTGTCGAGGCAGTGTGGACGGTTCAGTCGACGGCCGGTCGACCATGAGTCGACGGCCGGTCGACCATGTGTGGACAAACCTCTACGTCTCAAACCACATTAGATTAGAACAAATGAATTTCAGCGGGGATTGAAAAATGCCTCTCTGCCAAAACATCTTCCAGGGAAAAACAAAAGATCTTCCTGATTTCCAGGTGGTGTATTCATCGTCATTTTCGTGGGCATTGCGCTGGCATGTGTGACCCTCGCGTTTGAATATTGGTGGTACAAGTACAGGAATCCCCAGCTTAATGAGTTCGCGGCGAACAAGCAAAATATTGAAGAGTTCAACCGGGTTTTGTATTAAGATATCTTTTTGTCATCAACAAAAGAACTTACTGTTGCGATTACTAAACGATAAAATTTTGCAAGGGCTTAAACAAGTGAAAATCCTTTCGAAGACTGGAGGAACAGAGGAAAATCTCTTGAGGTGTGTCCAAACATAGTTGACCAACCGTCGGTCGACGAGATGAATCTATGTTGTCGAGGCAGTGTGGACGGTTCAGTCGACATTGATCGACGGCCGGTCGACCATGTGTGGACAAACCTCTACGTCTCAAACCACATTAGATTACCTAGAACTATTGAATTTCAGCGGGGATTGAAAAATGCCTCTCTGCCAAAACACCTTCCAGGGAAAAACAAAAGATCTTCCTGATTTCCAGGTGGTGTATTCATCGTCATTTTCGTGGGCATTGCGCTGGCATGTGTGACCCTCGCGTTTGAATATTGGTGGTACAAGTACAGGAATCCCCAGCTTAATGAGTTCGCGGCGAACAAGCAAAATATTGAAGAGTTCAACAGGAAGATGAAAATTGCCGCCATCACCGACTACGAGAATGTGAGGAACCGACATTACCAGAGCAACTTTACCAAGTAAGTAAGGCCAGCCACTTACTATCAGGTAGACCTGAAAGGTACACCTTATCAGCACAGGAGGCTGACACACCTAATAAGCACAGACACACGCACCATCAGGTAGACCTGACAGGTACGGCTGAAAAGATCCGACCGTCAGGTATACCTGATGAGCACACATACTATCAGGTAGAACTGACTCTATCAGTTATACCTGACACCTGATCAGGTCTACCTGATAGTGAGTGGCTGGCCTGAGCCCAAGTCTCTGATTTCAGGCAAAAGGTAATCCTTCAATATTGTATTGTATGTTTCAGGAAATCAAGCTTGCCTCCTGTCAGCGATCAATGGCTTCAATAACTACATCAATTGCAGCAGTGATCCACAACGTTTGCTTTCTACTTTAAATAGATTTACCTACATTATTATTTCCGATAAACTAACCTTAGAGACATTACTCAATTTCTTAATTCTTACCATCATTCAGATTCACAGCAGAAAGTCTTTGAAATGTCATACATATTTTACTGAACTTATTATTATTTTGATTCATTTCTCCATTCAAAATAAAATTACTGTCAGTCCGGGAATTCTCTACATTGCTTTCAAACAATAAACCCTCCGGAACAACCTAAGTTTCTAGAATTTTCACCAGATTTTCAAGGTATAAACGAAAACTATCTGGGTAATAACGAGTAGGAAATATAAAAATAATAAGACGTTGGGAAATTCAATACAAAAGGAAATGTAAGAGGTACCCGATGTGGTTAGATAGAAAGGGTGGATTGTGTTTCGATTTTTTTCTTGTAAAAGAAAATGCTCTTCTAGCACTTATTGGTGTTAGAGTAATGGAGTTGGAAGGATCGGTTTCAGTTATTCAGATGAGGAATCTGGAAGTGGAAAAGCCTAGAAGAATTACCGTTTGCAAATAACGAAAGATAGGTACTGGAAACAAATCTAATTTCTAATCCTTCCTCTAATCCTTGACCTAGGACAAAATTGGAGAACAAAATCCCCTGATAATGTATGTCAATGACACTGAACCTCATCTGAGACGCACTTCCACCTTGAAACTGAATCTCATATAATGCTTGTTTGAATGAATTCTCTCACAATTAGCAGTAGCATAGTTATATCGGTACCAAAACATGGTTATGTCCTCTATACAAATTTGTACATAAATCCAGATTCTCGCTGATAACTAAAATTCGAAATGTACCTTACAAGGTTATAAGAATGGATATCTCTGGACTCGAATTTAGGGCCAGACAACACCCCTGAATAATGAATGACAAGGGTGTATAATACGAGTCATACCCGTGGAAATGTCCCAATCAGATTAATACCTTTATGTACATGCTCTCAATTGAGATAAAATAGTTTTATAACAATATTGTTTCAAATGGACGTTAGAGGTAACAATCCTGAGTGAGAAGCATGCTGTTTAATGGAACGGACACAATTATCGGTTAGTCAAAAACTGCAGCTTCTATGATATTTCCTTACAAATTTCATCAGTAAATAGGTTTCTTCAAATTAAATTGATCCCAAGGGCCAGGCAATGCCTGAACCCTTGACAAATGGAGTGTGTCTGAAGGCATGTGATGTGTTCCAATCCACTCTACCCCATAAAGGTATTTCACATTAGTTACCTACTTAGGTGTTAGTACATTATAAATATGGTAGGTTTATCATTAAATTTATTAAGTACGTGCAATCAATTAAGTACGTACAATCAATAGCATGCATAAAAAATATCTACCTACAACCTACATGATTTAATAATTAGGTAAAAAAGGTAAGTACACACATGCATTATTGTAAATATTAGGGACTAAGTTAGCAGTTAGCACATGCGTTATTGTTAAATTACTACGTATACAACATGCGTGCAATGGTTGCCCTAAGGTGCCACCCGGAACATTTAATACCTTCACCACTTTGGTTAGATTTATGAAGTCTGAGATGTTATTAGTGACGTGTCCCAGAAACCACTCCACTTGAGGATGAAGATCGGAAAGCACTTTACACGTAAAAGCGTGCGATGATCCAACCACCAGGGTGTTATTTTGTGGAGCTTCTGTTAGTATAGGACGATGATGAAGTCTCTCTGTGAAAGAACATTAAACGTGTGAACAAATGTAAAAAAGAGTGTGCTGGAATTCAAAGATCGATGGGAGCCACCTGAATTCATGCCTTCAATCTAATCCATCCCTGAGATAAACGGTACTCATCTTGTAACTTTTAACAAATTTAATATCTCGATTTTACAGAGGGAAAATCAGGTAAAAATTGAAAAGAGAATTGCTTTCTGCACTGTTAACTGCAGTTTTATTACACATTCCCCGCCTGGATCAAACTTTAGGAAGGTATAGCCATAACGGGTAGACTCTTCTACCCGTTATGGTATAGCAAAGAAACATAATTTATTGTTAACATGGAATATAATACAATGCTTTCTTTTACATTTATTTTCACATTACACTTAAGTATAGGTACCTACCGACTTGTAAAAAATTAGGTTTTTTAACCACGTTATGTAAAAACCCGGGTCAAAATCCTCAAAATCAACACTGACCTAAAGATGAAGGGCTCAAAAATGGCATTCCTTTTCACAAATCTTACGAGGACATGGAACTACTTGGAGTGTTGGTCTTCATGAGTACCTATAGATAGTCCGAGGTAGACGGATTGAAAAAATCAAGGCGAAGCACTTCTTTGTTGTTTTGGAACGTTGCCCATTTGAGAAGGCTAGCTTACGGGGCTGGATAATACAATGCTTTCTTTTACATTTGTTTTCACATTACACTTAAGTATAGGTACCTACCGACTTGTAAAAAATTAGGTTTTTTAACCACGTTATGTAAAAACCCGGGTCAAAATCCTCAAAATCAACACTGACCTAAAGATGAAGGGCTCAAAAATGGCATTCCTTTTCACAAATCTTACGAGGACATGGAACTACTTGGAGTGTTGGTCTTCATGAGTGTTGAGAGTCTGAGGTAGACGGATTGAAAAAATCAAGGCGAAGGACTTCTTTGTTGTTTTGGAACGTTGCCCATTTGAGAAGGCTAGCTTACGGGGCTGGGATATACACCAGCGCACTCTTCAGTGAAAGGTGACCACTATAGGCAAGGTTAATGCCTCAAGCATTCTCTTCCATACCCCTTAGATTTCCACTATGATCAGATTCTCAAATGAGTACCTACGGATAAAATTCCACGTCTTGGTCACGAGGACATGGAACTACTTGGAGTGTTGGTCTTCATGAGTATAGATAGTCTGAGGTAGACGGATTGAAAAAATCAAGGCGAAGCACTTCTTTGTTGTTTTGGAACGTTGCCCATTTGAGAAGGCTAGCTTACGGGGCTGGGATATACACCAGCGCACTCTTCAGTGAAAGGTGACCACTATAGGCAAGGTTAATGCCTCAAGCATTCTCTTCCATACCCCTTAGATTTCCACTATGATCAGATTCTCAAATGAGTACCTACGGATAAAATTCCACGTCTTGGTAGGGATTTGAAACTGCGCCCTCCTGTTCACCAGACGCGGGTGGCTCAATAGGTATGCTACCAATGCCAATTTCGAAAGTCCCAACAAAGCTACATACATGTTTATGTAATTTTACTTCTCAATTGCTCATAGTTGCTCAAAACCGTCTTGGTAGGGATTTGAAACTGCGCCCTCCTGCTCATCAGACGCGGGTGGCTCAATAGCTGTGCTACCAATGCCAATTTCGAAAGTCCCAACAAAGCTACATACATGTTTATGTAATTTTACTTCTCAATTGCTCATAGTTGCTCAAAACGAGCAGGTGCCTATTTATTGTGTAATATGTACTTTAACACTTTGGAACATTAAAACCATTAGACAACTAATGAAAATCTGGTTTTAAAACAAACAATTGATATTATGTAGTATTTGTATGTAGGTAATAGTTTTGTTATTTTCCACCATTCCAAGCAAAATAATCAGTTGAATGATAATGGGCAACAGGTTTTTTTTAAACCAATATCTACCAACGTCGCGCCGTTTGTACTTCCTAGTAAATACCAAGTAAATAAACCCAGTGTTTTCCATAGACTTGTACCTATTAAGCGAATTTCAGGTTTTTCAACTTTACTGTCCGAAAAATCGAAAACAAATCAACGAACCGGTATCTCCTATTCGTTACGTAATCAGATTCTACGAAGCAAATTACGCAAACATGAGAGAAAATTGTGAACAAGTAAAGTTACAATAAAATTGTTATTTGAAAAAAAAAAAAAAAACTTTTTCCTGGATTACGAGTAGATAAAGGAGGTTAGAATTTTTTCATACGAGTACTCTATGATAGGAATAGCGAGCTAGAAATCTTTCACATTAATTGTATTTCAATAGGTGCTCTGTACATAACGTACATAAAGATCCAAGCACATAGCACGCACTTATCCAATGTAAAGTAATAATGGAAGGAGCTAGACGTAAGGTGACGGAACGTATCCGTGATGGATAAGTATGCGTGGACCTTTATGGAAAGTAAAGTATACATAATAGGTATTCGTTCTTAATATTGCAGGTAAAGCATTGGAACCAGTGAAGTTGGAAATAGGGGACTGCACTGCACATCCCTGCATTATCAAACGCAACACCACTGTCCCAGTGGATATTCATTTCAAACTAGGTAAGTCCGCACGTTCTGACACACTCCGAAAGTCCTCTCAAGTTCTTAACGATAACGGCCCCTTCAAACATTTCAGATTATAGTCCTCTTCAGCCGCTCCGCTTCTACATTTCAAATTATACGCAGGTCACTTGAAGACTATGCCACCTTCTGACAGCATTTTCCGAATTTAAAAGCTTACATATTATGGCTACATCCAAAAGAAATTGTAAACATTACCTATGAACGGAGAGTAAAATGGACCTTGTGGTCCTCAAACTCTGGAAAAGACAAATGAATTTGACTTCTCAGAAGATAATTTCAGGTTCAAATTTGCCAAATCACAAACGTCCAATTTCATGTTCAACTTCGTACACTCAAAAAAGTCCATTTGTTTTCAGATCGCGATGCAAGAGAATTATTCTGTGCACACTCGGTTTTCTCTTTTTTTATACCAGGGTCATCTTTAATTTTATTATCGTTGTTTGTCTTTTTTGTCTCATCCACGTTATCGGGTTCTGGGTCTATGTGTTTTAAAATAACAATGGTTGTGTTGTTTTGAGCTTTCGTTTCAATCTTATTTGAAGCTGTCTGTCCGACTTCTTTCTTTTCATTTTTCACTTCTTTTGGTTTCCGAGATTTATAGTTTTTCTTAAAATACTCAATAATGTTTTTAATGAGAACAAAATTATAATGGGGATATTTCAAATGACCTTTCTGAACTCTTCCCCTTTGTTCATTTTTCTGGATGATTTTTTGTGTTTTCAGATTGAACATTCGCTCCAAATTTCTCCACTTCTGCCAAACTTTGGCTCCACCTGTTTCCAAAATAACATGGGAAGAATATTTTTTAAGTAGGTATAGGTAGGTACATTCTTAAATAAGTATTTTGTACCCATACCTAGATATTATAGGTAGGTACCTTAATGCGGTGCGCAATGAGTAAATAATCTCTCATTTATTAATATTCTTTACTGCTATTATAGGGTCATAGTCTTTACTGCTGTTATAGGGTCAATATATCTCATGTAAAATGAGCTACTGGAGACTAAAATAAATACACCTTGTTTACCTATACTATCTGAAGATAAGATAAGATCGAGGCGTTCTTAAAATTAAAATATTGTGGATGTAAAAAAGGACTTACCTTCTTCCGAACTTCTGACGTCCAGTGGAAATCCTTTCCTCTTGAGTTCTTCGTAAACTTTGATGAAGAATATTTTCTTCCCCTCGCCTTTCTGGATGTAACTCAGGATGTCTGGTTGGAGCATGGTTTCTAAGAACATGGTTGTGGCTTCGCTGACGATTCGATTGGCAATGCTCATTTTCGATTCTCGTGACCATAGAAATTCTGAAAAGAAAATTGGTAATATGTTGACTTTGACTTTTTTTATTCGTAAATATTCTGTTACATGACATACAACGACCTGTATCATAGTAAGTAATGGATTTAATTCCTCGGGGCTTTGGAAGCTCGTTACAAATACAAACAATAATAATAGGTTTTTATTATTTATCAGTTTATCACAGTCATAAGTAAATAAGAGTACGCGCGGAATCACGTTGCGTTATAAAACTAGTTAAGGTGGTTCAAGTCAGTCATGGATATTTTGAAAGAGTTTTTTTTATGCGTGATGCGACCCCAAACTTTCCAATCCAAAGGATCCCCAGTCTTACCTGGAGCAATAGGAGTTGGTACTGTGGGTGCTGGTGCTGGCAGAATAGGCGGTGGCTTTTGTTTGACATATCCACGTTTCTTAGCTGGGGGAATTGGGACAGGCTGAAGGGAGTTGGCGGGGACGAAAACAAACTGAGTGGCTTTGGATCCATTCAGGAATTGAACACTGGTCGTTGGTGCCACCATGATAGGTGCCCCAGGTGTTGGACGTGGTAATATAGGCCTCTCTGTAAAATGGAAAATGTTATGTGAAGACCATGGCGAAATTACTTCAAATTCTTCAAAAGAATGTGTGTTTCTTTTCTTTCTTCTTCTTTAATGATAAAATGGCTTGACCGATTTTGATAAACTTTATTGTGTGTTTGGTTATGACCACTTATCGTAGGGGCATATCCCTACCCCGCGGCCAGACGCGGTCCTTTTGTCGTACCTAATGTATAGGTACTATCTAAAAATATCTGCCTATAATTTGGTGCATCCCCCGTCAATACGGTATAGATAGATATATACTTTATTTGTAATAATAATTGTTACAATTGGTCAATACGGTATGAGGGGGCCTCCAGGCAAAACCTTGCCAAGGCCCCGAAAAATACCTATAGTAGGTATACATATGCGCCACTATCGCCTGAGGTACTTACTTACTCAAGTAATCAACTCCGCATCACTTTCCAATCAGGTAAATCACTCAATTAAAATCAGCTTTTCCTTTGGATCAAAAATAATAATAATTTGACCTCATGAAAGACTGAACGAGTCCGCCAAACCCTGAGTGGTGGAAAAAGATTCCGACAGAACGCGACGTCTACCCACACTGCAAAGGTCTCTCAGACGGTCTGAAGAATTAGTTGAATTATTTTTCATCAATCTTCCTGCGTGTGGCGCGGCGGCTGGTCTTAGATACAACATCAATTGAGCACAGGGCTCTAATTTTCTACACATTAAGATTTTCAAAGAAACCATGTATTAAGATTTTCAAAGAAACCATGTAAAAACAAAGGTCCAATATTATTCTGATAAAAACTAACAACAGCCATTATTGAAATCAGGTATAATCAAAATCAAGCTTTCCAAGTGTTTCCCCCTTTTTTTTAGGGTGCCTAAACTTATTACTTATGTGATTAAATAAATAATACAATTTGCAACACAATTTACAATAATAAATTTATTTTGTTTTATTAATATAATAATAAATAATGGTTCTAAAAACTTGAAAATTTATCAAGTACAATCAAAGTACCTGTATGAGGTATTACAATGTACATTACATGGAATGTTGCTCACTCTCACAAATCATCCTCTACATCTTCATCAGTTGTAAACTCACTCACATCACTTCCTCCCATTTCTTCATCTCCCTCATCTTCTTCCCCTGACATTTCCCACTGAGGATGTTCAGTAGGAACTTCAGGGGCTTCTTTAACATCTAACTTGATGTCTTGCATTTGATCAAAACCTAAATAGGAATCACATCTCAAGCAAACAGAAAATGTGTATACCCCTGGCCATCTTGGTGCAGTGAATTTGAGCTGCACTTGTTCTTGATCTACTAATTCTGTGATGTGATATGGAGATGTCAACAAAGTTCTACTCTTACGGTCTGAGATGTAAATCCACCAAAACTCCTGTTTATCTTCTGGAAATCTAGGACAATGTACAGAGTGAGACTGCTTACTTCTACCTTCAAGTACTTTATCCCGCTTGTTAAGACCAGTTTGGTATTTCTCCCAGTCATCATCATCATCATCACTGGACTCCTCAGATTTATTATTTGAATCTTCATTCTTCTCTTTCTTATCAACAACTTCATCATTCTCAACATCAGACAGATCTGATTCTTCTTCACTCTCTGAGGACACATCCTTGCTCTCCTCTGGTGTGTCCTTCTTTTCAACTTTGGCTACATCAGCAGGAGCCTCAGTTTGTTCCACAGTGTTGGTAATTTTCTTCTGACCAGAGGATTTCTTGTCATGTTTGTTCTTGGTGAATTTCTTTTTCTTTCCACCTTTTTTATTTTTCATCCAAACTGGTCTATGAGTTTGTTGCTTTTCTTTATTTACAACTGGAGTGATAGTGCCATTTGGCTTTTCTTCTTCTTCTTCTATCTCTCCTTCCCCTTCTTTGGAAGGTTCCAAGAACTGAACTTTTATGGTGTCATCACCAAATAACACAGACATGGGCTTCCTCATAAGAGTGCATGTCACAGTAATAATGGCACCAGCAGTATACTCTGTAGTAGCCTCATCATCTATCACTTCAGGCTGCACATGAAGATCAACATAAGGCATATTCCCCAGCACCTTCAACATATCTGAATACTGTTCATCATTCATGAACTTCACAACAGATCTTCTTTCCTCATTTTTCATTTGAGCAAATTGCTGTAAACTTTTAATGTATCTCTTTTTACAAATGAAGTGTTTAAGATGATCATCAGTGACATAAGGTAACTGTAGCAAAGGATTCTTGAAATCCCACATGCCTTGAACAATCATAGGACACAGTTTCATTACATTTTCTAAAGTTTCAATGTGAATCAGCCTAGGTACCCTCTGGGCATAGGCAAGTAATATCAACTGAGAGATACAAGTAACCATTTCTTGTAGCAGGTAAGGACACTTTTTTACAATATACATACGGTCTGCTTCCAAGGTCTCTGAAGTCAACTGCATATTGGAGAGATGGGCATATATGAGTGCTCTAGCCTTGATAGAATATTTATGGTAGAGAGGACGCTCTCTGTTTTTCTCACCAAGGTTAGGAATTTGTCTGATGAGTTGAGGTACTTCTATTTCATCTGAAGGGCGTTCAATAATCTCACTATTAAATCTTCTATCAAACTCTAGGGAAGCACCCAAAATCATGAGAACTCTTTTCAAGGCCATATGAGGAGTGATTTGAAAGAAGGCATAGTAAAAGTTAATGGTTTCAAGTAGTACCTTATCTCCTGTGTAACGGATAGACTTATACCACCACATACCCACTGCTGTAGGTAGAGCAACCATGAATACTAGAGCATACAGTCCAAGAACCCAAACTGAGTTTTCTTTTTCCACAATGTAAGATGGTAGAGCAATACCAAAACTCATGGCTCCTGGTCCATCAGGGTTCCCATACTTTTCAAAGTTTCTTCTTGATTCTTCATCAGTGAGTGCTTGATATGCCTTGGTTAATTTCATAAAGGCCTTTTCATCTCCAGTCTCTTTATCAGGATGCAATATCAAGGACTGCTTCCTGTAAGCTTTCTTGATGGAAGCTTCAGATGCTCCTAGAGGGACTCCAAGGATATCATAAGGGTCAAAGTTAGCATACTCATAATCTAACAATGAGACTCGGTATGCAAGGAAGAATAAGAGAAGCCATCCACCCAGAATTAAGAGCTTTTTCATCAAAACCTTGACATTCTTCCATGGATCATTAATATACAAGATGAGTTTCTTCTTTTTACAACCTTCACAATTACACTGAAGCTCTTCTTTGACAACTTTCTGATCACATTTACGTGGCCACAAGGGTCAAAATTAGCATACTCATAATCTAACAATGAGACTCGGTATGCAAGGAAGAATAAGAGAAGCCATCCACCCAGAATGAAGAGCTTTTTCATCAGAACCTTGACATTCTTCCATGGATCATTAATATACAAGATAAGTTTCTTCTTTTTACAACCTTCACAATTACACTGAAGCTCTTCTTTGACAACTTTCTGATCACATTTACGTGGCCACCAGTAGTAAGTGCCAGGAATGAGTATCAGGGCCAAGAATGAGAGAAGAAAATACAGAAAGGTGCCACCATTTTCATCATATTGGAACTTTTGACCGCCCATTATTCAAACTTGGAAAACGTTTCGATTGGCTCAAAGTGACAATGTGTGTGAAGAGCAGTAGACAGGCAAAAGGATATTATCACTAAAATATGAAATACATAAGTTGTTGTAAAATCTGGAGTACACGGTTTGAATTTTCAGTGGAAGCACAGTTAAAGAGCATGATGCTTTAGTACGGTAAGGTGGATAAGATGGGTAGGTACTTTAGAAACACGGCTTAATGACACTGCTGAAAACCATTTTTAGCACCTTGATTGAAGAGAAAACTAGAAATCAAGCTTGGAATTTCAGATTTCACTGCTTTCACAAAATTTGTCTTATGTCCACGTAAATAGGAAACTTTTGTTTATTTTTTTGCTATTTCTAATATGGCGATCGGGTATTCCCGTTCGAGCTCTCTTACCAAATTTTAGTTACCAAGATTGAAATAGGTTTCTTTAGCTTACCTGAAGGCTTCAAAGGCGTTCGGGATTTACCACTCATGGTTCAGTAGTTCAAAAATATTAATATCAAAAATTTGTCTTTTATTTCACACAGGAAAACTGAATTTAAATGAACAAGAAACACTCATTTGATTTGAAGCTTTGAAGGTGAACGAACACTTTTGGACTTACGACTTCCCGATCGCAAAACAAAAAGATTCCCCGACTTCAAATAACCGATCGACCAATAAAAATCAGTTTCGTTTCCTTTTGCTTTATTTTCAACGATCCTGATTGGAGTATTTTGTACACATACACACGCACACGTACACCGCCTACTCTTTGCTCCAAGGAAGATAGAGAGGATTAGGACAGAAGGAGTGTTGAGGGTGAGACTGGAACCTAAGCTTGGAACAGACCTTCACTGACCGCTAGCTGTAGGGATGCTTGGAATGATTTGACGGAGAGGGAGTTTAGAATGTTAAAGGGAACAGAGTTCCAGAGGGTTGCGGATGCTAATAGAAAGGAGTTGGCATAGGATGTGGTGTTGTGAGTACTGACGCGTACTGTGTGAGTACTGACAAGTACTGACGCGAGTGAGGATCACCAGATACGATTTTATGTCAGTGCTCCATAGGGGGACATAGAGAGTCCTAGTTGAGTTTCTTCGCTCTTAAAATCAACTTGTCTATCGAAAGGAGAATGGAGCCAACATTGTGTTTCTTCTCGCTTGGTGTGGAAGGAGGTAGGAATTCGTAATTCGATAGCACATTGATCAGACCTAATTTCAATTGAAGGTTGCCGAATCGGGAGCCTGAAACAAAATATACTAAATTAAAGGCTGTAAGAACAAAAGGGCACGGGTTTAATGCCAGCGGACGATTGTAGTTTTATGTGCATTCATCTGAAACCTTTACCCTATGGTAGAACGCCCTAAGTCTTCAGGCACTCCACGATTGACCTGACCCAGAGGAAGGGGTGAAAAAGTATAAAAGCCACTGCCTTCCACTCAGATTCGTATAAGCTTTACCCGACTTTTAGGGCTGTTTGCCCCTACACCTAAGCCTCAGGCTGTACTTTTTGTGTACGGCCTTCCACTCAAGTATTTTTGAAATGAAGGGAAAGTAACTGATACAATTCAAGTATTGTTACCTATTAAAAGTGAGTATCTAACTTACCTATGCAATTGCGAGGCCCATCTCCAAACGGCAAATAGGTAAACGGAGTTCTCGCAGCCACCTGCTCGGGGCTAAACCTTTCCGGGTCAAATATTTCAGGGTTGGGATAGTATTCCGGGTCGTAATGAATAGCGTAGACTGGTACAAGGATCCGGGTTCGAGACTTGATAGTGTGCCCAGTTTCTGGCATAGTATAGGGGCGTACGCTCCTGCGATTCAACTGAGGTAGGGATGGGTGTTTCCTTAGTGTTTCTGAAACAGATAGGCAATTGGGTGTGGGTGGAAGAGCTTACCAAGTGAGAATCCTGCCAAAAAACTCATTTAAGCCCCCCCCCCCCCCCCCAAAAAAAAAAAAAAAAAAAAAAAAAACAAAAAGGACCTCATTAGAACGTTAACATGCTATTTTAAAACTCTTTGCTGTCACCCAAACTACATATTATGAATATTCTGTACCTATTTCAGATGTGTTGGGCCTTCAAATCATTGATATCAATGGAAATCTGAACCCTATTGAATCTCCTTCAATATTAGCACAGCTATGGGAAAACTACAAGAAGAGTAAACCATGGCGTTTGCTCAATTTAGCCCAGTCTCAATCATGGAGTGGGAGACAGAAAGGTGTTGAAAAATTGGCCGCATTGCATGATCTTCAAGGTATTTTTTTGTATTGTTTTGTTGTTTTTTTCTGTAAGGGCTTCAATATTTTTTGGACCTTTTGTGATCTGCATTAACAAGTGATGAAATCTTTTTGTTCAAACATTGACCCTAGAATATATTGACAAGTTTAAACTCTTATGTTTTCCCCCTCCTTTTCCATGACCATTCATGCCAATCATCATAGCTAGATACATAGGTATGTAATAAATTGTTCACTCTCTTGGTTATTTTTAGACTGTGATTATCAACAGCTCGGTCAGGCTATTGCATTGCATGATCTTCAAGGTATTTTTTTGTTTTGTTGTTTTTTTCTATAAGGGCTTCAATATTTTTTGGACCTTTTGTGATCTGCATTAACAAGTGATGAAATCTTTTTGTTCAAATGTTGACCCTAGAATATATTGACAAATTTAAACTCTTATGTTTTCCCCCTCCTTTTCCATGACCATTCATGCCAATTATCATAGCTAGATACATAGGTATGTAATAAATTGTTCACTCTCTTGGTTATTTTTAGACTGTGATTATCAACAGCTCGGTCAGGCTATAATGAAACCACACAAAAACACAAATGTGAAAAAAAATTGCCAAGTTCCTATCCAAAAATGTTGGCCTATAAAAGTGGTGAGATCAGAAAATTAAGGCCAAGTATTCATTCCCAGTTTTTCGAAATGTGGAAATGGTAGTGTGCGATTATGTAGTGTAGTAGACATTTTGTTGTCTATTGATAGTCAGTCTCTAGTAACCGGACAAACAGAATGCTATTGTAAGCCGTGTCAGGTCAAAGACAAAATTCTGAGCTAGGACGCATACACTCAGAACAAATCAAAATCATGCTGAATATAATAAATGAGTCAAAAATTATCACTTTCTGGTTTTAAACTTATTTGATTGGACAAAGCAAAACAGAAGAAAGTGCTGACACCAATTTGAAAGTAGCAAAGCTTAAAAGACCCCATTTGAGAGCAATACATTATGCCTGACATTATATCATTTCCCTATTCCCCACCATTACCACCTGAAATTTTGGACATGGATAAGTAAGTACTACCTGAAATTGTAAAAGGAAAATACCACTGATGTAATGTCATCTACTGACGGAAAGTACCAAAACGGACCTTCAGTCCATCACCTGGGAGGACGTCTACTTACCCTACTTATCTTCTTACGTCTACCTACCCTGCTTACGTATACTTACCAACCTTATCCTCAGTAAGGCCCTGCTCTTCCTGTTTCTTTTTGAGTTCCAGCAGCAAATTTAGGAAATCCGCTCGCTCTATGTTATTTTTCTCGCGATGTTCAATATTCTGCTGCACAAGGTCCGTGAAATACTTGGTCAATTCTGGACTGACTTGTCTGATGTTCAAGAATTTGCTCAAATGTGGAGCCGCACGCAGTAAGGCCCTTTTCAGAGTTAAGCCAAAGGAGCTTCTGAATAATCGGAGACTAGCTTTACGAAATTCAGAACCAGGGTCTTGAAGACAGTTAACTTTCAAGCCAAATGCACACGAGCCTGAGGAAAAGAGAAATAGAATACAATATACCTTGTTCAATATTCATACCACCAGCAAAGGACTGAAAATTCGCTTTAATCTTGCAGTCTTTTCTAGTCTTCCTTCTTTTACTGCAACTTTTACCAAACTTAGTCAGGCTATTGATATAAGAACAGCTGTTGCCTTAGCTCGAACTCCAAATGTAGAGAAAAGGTTATTCCTTCCTCCACGCAAGTCAAATCATTCTGTAAGTATTGCAAAACCACTTACTGTAAATATATGAGCAGCTATTCCTAGTGCTATGCCAAAGACATGTTACAGCTTTAATGGGTATGACTCAGAGAAATACAAATATCCACTTGGGTATTTTATGCATTTATAAAAGCTGATGTACTACTGCCATTGAATTTGTACCTTTTTCCAGCATTGTAAGTAAATATAGATAGTTTGTGCAGGTATATCTGAAAAATAATGCTATCATAATTATTACTATTATTGTCATTACAGGTCCACCTTAATGTGGTATTTTATGCATTTATAAAAGCTGATGTACTACTGCCATTGAATTTGTACCTTTTTCCAGCATTGTAAATATAGATAGTTTGTGCAGGTATATCTGAAAAATAATGCTATCATAATTATTACTATTATTGTCATTACAGGTCCACCTTAATGAAAAGTTGAAGCTGCTTCTGGAAAATCTCAATGAAAACATCAGACACTCTTGTGTTGATTACATACTATGCACTGCATTTGCTGACTATAATGTAAGTATTTTTTCCAAGACAATATGTGTGGGAGATAATTAATCATAGGTTCAATTTTCGCTCAGGACAAACTTTATCCTAACCAGATAAGGTTCGTTTTCGGAACGGCTGGCTTTCTCCTATCCTGTCCTCCTTCTCTCTTCTATGTAGGAAAGATAAGACATCCATCGTTAGAACTCCCCTCGTTTTCGGAACGGCTGGCTTTCTCCTATCCTGTCCTCCTTCTCTCTTCTATGTAGGAAAGATAAGACATCCATCGTTAGAACTCCCTCCTCTATCAATCTCTTGGATTTTGTTTGTTACGTTTAACGAGCTATTTACTTGATTAATTAACCAATTAAATATCTACTTAATTGCTTAATTTTAAGCTCTTCTCTTGTTATTGTTAGTGTGTTTTTTTCTTCTTCTTCTTCTTCTTCTTCTTCTTCTTCTTCTTCTTCTTCTTCTTCTTCTTCTTCTTAATTTTAAACTCTTCTCTTGTTAATGTTAGTGTGTTTTTTTTTCTACTTCTTCTTCTTCTTCTTCTTCTTCTTCTTCTTCTTCTTCTTCTTCTTCTTCTTCTTCTTCTTCTTCTTATGCTCTTGATTTATTTCAGGACGAAAAGGGGACAGACCTGTACGCCTATTGGTTAGAAACCCTACAGATCCCTTATCACTTGAGGTGGATTTCTCCCAATGACTTGGTTCAGATGAGTCTCCGATCTCTAGTGCACCATTGTAGTCTGGATGATTATCCTGAGTGTAAGTACGACCAAACTTATTTGGGGTCGGCGCTAACCTCCTTATCCTACCCCTCCATACCCTCCTATCTCATTATGCCTATTCCCTTCTCCATCCCTTTTCTCGCAGTCTACTCTATTAAAAACTTTCACGTCATTATTTGTGAAAGTTTCACACAAGACGCTTGCAGAAGGATGCAGATTCAAAACATGCATTTCATAGTAATAGCAGATTTTCAAATGTTAGAGAATGTCTTATTTAATCGTTTAAGTGGTTACCTTCCACTCGGAAATCTAATTGATCAAGACTGAGAAGTTTATCTATTTCAGTATTGAATTACACCTAAATGCCCTAATATCACGTGAGGTGACGTGATAGTTGTGTATTTCTATCTTTATTCTTACCTATGACATCCAAAGTGTAGCATTCACATAGGATTTTAACATCCACTGAGTCAGTCTCCCGTAGGTTGCGTTCCAAATAGACAGTCAAATCCTCACTGCAAGCTTTCATTGTTTCGAACATGAACTTGAGCTTTCCCGACGAGAAAGTTGGAGTTAGTTTCTGACGAAGTCTTTATTCTTACCTATGACATCCAAAGTGTAGCATTCACATAGGATTTTAACATCCACTGAGTAAGTCTCCCGTAGGTTGCGCTCCAAATAAACAGTCAAATCCTCACTGCAAGCTTTCATTGTTTCGAACATGAACTTGAGCTTTCCCGACGAGAAAGTTGGAGTTAGTTCCTCCCGTAGGTTGCGTTCCAAATAAACAGTCAAATCCTCACTGCAAGCTTTCATTGTTTCGAACATGAACTTGAGCTTTCCCGACGAGAAAGTTGGAGTTAGTTTCTGACGAAGACCTTTCCAGTAGTGTCCTTCTAGGTTGAACAAATGTCCTGTGGGATAGAAATAATATAGGAAGGAAGGAATTTTAGTTGTGTTAAGCATAAATGCTTGTCACAAGTGTCGTTCCCTGCTTAATACACTATGTTAAATTTCATGACTCGATTTTGACTCGAACCATCAACCTCCAGATTCAAAGCCCACCGTTCTAACCACTACACTACTGAGGTTGATCAGTGATCAGTAATCATGAGTTATGGTTCAAGTAACTGCTCATGAATTTGTCCTCACCTGACAGAGTAAAATTTACTACTCAATGCCCAGTCTAAGTACCCTATCATGAGTTATGGTTCAAGTAACTGCTCATGAATTTGTCCTCACCTGACAGAGTAAAATTTACTACTCAATGCCCAGTCTAAGTACCAGAAGAAAATAAACATTTTACTTACGTACGATGGGTTCTTTCTCGAGCTCAAAGTTATGATGCATATCAAATCTCATTCTGTTTCAGAATCTTGTTACTCCTAAACAAGAGAAAATTGGAAAAGCTCAAGGAAATTTGGTGGAACCAGAATCCAGAAAAGAAGAAATGTGACAAGCAAGACAACCAACTCCCAGATTGTGAAACATCAAATCGAAGGCCCTAAAAACGTAGTTCTTTGATATAAGATCTAGCTTGAACCGAAAAATCATCCAGTTTTCACAACTTTTGATTTCTTTATTAGGTTTGATAGAGGGAACTCTGTCTGCTAAGGTCTTATCGTCCCGATAGTGAGAACAAAGACAGGATAGGAGAAAGCCAGCCGTTCAGAAAACGAACATTATCCGTCAATGTGATTTCTCAATATTTAGCTTTAAGACATGGTATCTTAAGGCTAAATATTGAGAAATCACATTGACTGATCTCAGGTACCATAAGCTTTGTACAAAACAATACGAACATTATCCGTTCAGGATAAAGCAACGTTTTTCATCGCTCACCTGTTCCAAGTCGACATCGTCGTTCAGCTTCATATTCTTCGTGTGAATTCGGAGCACTTCGAGTCTGCCCGTCGCGTCCGGAATCCCGATGTCGATCTCGCGGTCAAATCGGCCGAATCGACGCAGGGCGGCGTCGATCGAGTTGGGTCGATTCGTGGCGGATTTGATAAATCGTAAGTACTCGGGTCTACGCCGTTTTCTTACTCGCCGAGGCAGGCTCTAATGTTATTCACAGCATTACACACTCACCTGTTCCAAGTCGACATCGTCGTTCAGCTTCATGTTCTTCGTGTGAATTCGGAGCACTTCGAGTCTGCCCGTGGCGTCCGGAATCCCGATGTCGATCTCGCGGTCAAATCGGCCGAATCGACGCAGGGCGGCGTCGATCGAGTTGGGTCGATTCGTGGCGGCCATGACGATCACGTGCGAGTTCTGCTTGAGACCGTCCATGAGGGTGAGCAGCTGGGAGACGATGCGCCGTTCCACCTCACCGTGTGTCTGCGGATTGAAGAGAGTAATAAAAAAATTGAAGTAAATCAACTGTTTTCATTGTAATGAAGTTGAATAGGAGACCTGGATAGTGAGATTGGGCATACAAACAAAATGAACAAGCAGGGTCCGTCCCTCCGGGAATTTTTTAGCCCGTAGTGATTAGAGAAAATCAGTACCTATGTACCTACCTAATTTGTTTATTGAAGTAAATCAACTGTTTTCATTGTAATGAAGTTGAATAGGAGACCTGGATTGTGAGACTGGGCATACAAACAAAGTGAAAAATATAAAATTGAAAAATATAAACAAATTAAAAATATAAATATAAGTTTTTTTTCCCCCCTTTAAAGCGCTTTAACACTACGTACAGTAGGTCGTTCGCGCTGATATCCCTAGTTTATATTAGGTTAAACAGATTGAGGGTTTTGATGGAATGTCTGTGACTATGCTGTCCATACTTACAAGGCCCCTATTCACTCTATCTCAACAATCATCCTTTTTTTTTTTCCTTTAAAGCGCTTTACTTAACACTACGTACAGTAGGTCGTTCGCGCTGATATCCCTAGTTTATATTAGGTTAAACAGATTGAGGGTTTTGAGGTATATGAATAGGGAATCGACGCCTTCAGCATCATCAGCTAGGGAGGGAGGTGAGGGTAAAGAGGCGCGAATGTGGGCGTGGGTGATACAGACGAGGATATGATGGATGGTGAGAATATATCTGGGGGGCGTGAACTTGAGCCTTGTTTTGACTTGATTTGGGACCCCAACTAATAGGTTAGGCGCTCACTTACTTTTATTATTGTATTTAAATCTATTGTGCACTTGTTTCTGCTGAAAAATAAATAAAGCACTGTTTATACTCGTACTAATACCAATTTATCCTTTCGGTACCCCCTAGTTGAGATCTTGATTACTTAATTTGAGTCTGTCATCTTGATTATTAATCAATTTTGCAATATTCCAGTGCCAGTGGATTTCGTAAAGCACGGAGGTCTCTCGGTGCTGATGCAAGTCTACCAGAACTTCGCTGATAATGAGGAAGTACTGGTGCAAATCTGTGAACTCCTCTTCCTCTGCTCCCTCCATTCTTCTCTGGTCAGCTCAATATTCGCGGAAGGTATGTGCTTTCTTTTTGCATTGTACTTATTTTTATGGATTGAAGGGCGTTCAATAATCTCACTATTAAATCTTCTATCAAACTCTAGGGAAGCACCCAAAATCATGAGAACTCTTTTCAAGGCCATATGAGGAGTGATTTGAAAGAAGGCATAGTAAAAGTTAATAAAGCACTGTTTATACTCGTACTAATACCAATTTATCCTTTCGGTACCCCCTAGTTGAGATCTTGATTCATTTGAGTCTGTCATCTTGATTATTAATCAATTTTGCAATATTCCAGTGCCAGTGGATTTCGTAAAGCACGGAGGTCTCTCGGTGCTGATGCAAGTCTACCAGAACTTCGCTGATAATGAGGAAGTACTGGTGCAAATCTGTGAACTCCTCTTCCTCTGCTCCCTCCATTCTTCTCTGGTCAGCTCAATATTCGCGGAAGGTATGTGCTTTCTTTTTGCATTGTACTTATTTTTATGGATAAAATACTCATCTAGTCTTTCTTTCCAGTCCATCTTTTGGGCAGTCCTCCAGGCTTTAGATGCCCAGTCCAGCCATCATTTCTTTCTTTCCAGTCCATCTTTTGGCAGTCCTCCAGGCTTTAGATGCCCAGTCCAGCCATCATTTGGCAAAAGTGAGGGTTTTCACCTTTTTATGGATAAAATACTCATCTAGTCTTTCTTTCCAGTCCATCTTTTGGCAGTCCTCCAGGCTTTAGATGCCCAGTCCAGCCATCATTTGGCAAAAGTGAGGGTTTTCACCTGCTTAGATATTAAAAAAAGAAATCTCTCCAGAAAGCAACGTGCTCATGAATGGGGCCAGACAAAATTTCTGAACCAAGTAGAATAGAATAGAATATACCCTGTTTATACTGCCAGAATGAGACTGAAAAGTCCCTTTACTCCCGCAGTCTAAACAAGGTCTCATGTATTTGGTACAAAATAGGTGTATTTTTTATAAATTAAAACCTTGCTTAAATTAAAAAAAAAAAAAAAACAGTTAATGATTTTGATTGGGTTTTCTTCTTGAATGACCCTGTATTTATGTACAAGAGTAGGTAATATATAGATACCTATAGGTAGCTAACTGGCTACCTAACCCTAATATTGAATCAAAATATTTATCTGCCATGATTTCTCTCGTGAGAAAGTTTTCCAAGTAGGTAGGTATTATAAGTAGGTAGTAGGTAGGGTTAATGTTTGTTTTCCCGACAGAGTGGGAAAAGTTTATCAAAAGAAAACTCACGAGTTACGTAATGTTTACTTACCTGTATCATATTATTGTACCTATATCGCACTATTGTACCTACCTATATTGAATTATTGTGCCTATATCGTATTCTGAGTGTCAAGAAAATCTTTTCCGGTCTCCCGAGGTAAGTAGGTAGGTACGGGATGTAGGTATTCAGGGTTATCCAAAAGTAGCCAAAGGAGAACATGTGACATCGTTTTTGTCCACTTTTTGCCCATCATGGAGATATAGAATAGAATAGAATAGAATATACCCTGTTTATACTGCCAGAATGAGACTGAAAAGTCCCTTTACTCCCGCAGTCTAAACAAGGTCTCATGTATTTGGTACAAAATAGGTGTATTTTTTATAAAATAAGACCTTGCTTAAATTAAAAAAAAAAAGAAAAAAAATACAGCAGAAAGGAGAGTAAGATAATAATAAAAATAAAAGTAAGAAAATACAAAATGAAATAGTGTAAGAAGTAGGAAGTAGTAGAGCACGAGGAAGTAGCTCACAGCACAGCATACCTACACATTGCACAGACATACAAACACAGCAAAACCTATACACTGCACATAGATATTCAACTCACTACACAGCAAACCTACACAGTACACATACATAGATAACTCATTACGGAGTATTTTTCAAAACACACAAGCTCTGCACCAATCAGAATTCAAAAAAATTACCTCAAAAATATAAATCTGTAAGTACCAACCAAAGCAATAGGAAAAATAAAACATTACTTTTCATTGCCTCTGAGAATCGAACCAGGAACTTTCTGATTGAAAAAGGGTTACCTATGTTTTTGATTAAAAATTCTCAAGAACTACTGTTAGGGACCTAAATAGCCCCTAAAATGTCAATTTTTTTCAAACGAATTTGTCCTAAACGATTTTTCAGTTCTTTCATTTTGACATTACTTTTCATTGCCTCTGAGAATCGAACCAGGAACTTTCTACCTAATTGAAAAAGGGTTATGTTTTTGCTTAAAAATTCTCAAAAACTACTGGTAGGCACCTAAATAGCCCCTAAAATGTCAATTTCTTTCAAACGAATTTGTCCTAAACGATTTTTCAGTTCTTTCATTTTGTGTTGGCTATTTTGTTTTTTCTTCAAAATCGGGCTCAGTTTTTCTCCATTCTGATTGGTCCATTTTTTGTTTAACTTGCAGCAGCTGATTTATCCGAAGTAGCGCGGTTTTTCAAAAAGGAAAGGAATATTGAAGAGTCAAGTGATAAGGAAAAAACAAAAAACTTTAGATTCTAGAATTAAAATAGCTAGGAACTAGGCTTAATAATTTGATTAAATCTGGAAGAAAAGATAGATCACAAACCACCGAAGAGATCAGCAAATAATCATCAACAGTTGGTAAGTAGGTACCTAAGTATAATTTGAGTGCTATGATCAATGTATGATTGTCAACCTCTGATTGTCCAGTACAGACTGTAGAGAAGTTGCAAAAGGTAGGTATTGGTGTGCATCTAACAACTTATATCCTTTCTGTTCCAGGATAACCAGGCACTCACACAAGTCAAATTAGATACCTGAGAGCTACATAACCATATATCCAAAATAAAAATTCCTTTAACATCAAATTCAATTGAGCAGATGACATATGAAATTCTGGGAACCACTGAAGTTTTACTCCTGGAAACAAGTTGGAAGACTGGCCAGAAAAAGCTATCCTTTGAAACTTTACCATAGATGTTTTTTTTAGTATCTCAGTACCGCTTTCGCAATACCTCAAGGCACATTCTTTTACATCCATGCCTATCAAAGAAGGGAAAAGTCAGGTTAGAAAATTTCCGCCCTGGCCAGTATTCGATCCCAGCACCTCTGGGTCGAGAGTCGGTGCTTTTGACCACTCAGCCACAGAGGTGGGATGTTAGTTGGTCATTTACCTTTAACAACTTTGTCTAAATAAGGCATTTCCTTGATGTTCGCGTACGTGACTTCTCCACCACTGTTCTGCGTAACCTCCCGTATTTCAGCGCGTAGTTTATCCTGAATGTTTGTATTGTTTGCTAGCTCCTCTAGACAGCGACTCATGGCGTAGGCACTGGTGTGAAAGCCGGCTATGAAGAATAGGAACACTTGGGCTACGATGCAGTCCAGAGTGATAGCTGTGAATGAAACCACACAAAAACACAAATGTGAAAAAAAAAAAAAAAAATGCCAAGTTCTTATCCAAAAATGTCGGCCTATAAAAGTGGTGAGATCAGAAAATTAAGGCCAAGTATTCATTGGGAATGTTGAGGACATAGTATCCACCATAGGGTTGTTTTCGACTCTTGAACTCTTTGTACAAATCTTGTGTGAACTGATGTCTCGGTCTCCCTTGTACCAAGTTTGGGTAGGCGTTACCAAATGGGAAGCTTGGTTCCAGGTAGGAAATATCCAGGGTCTTCCAGTGGGAATAATCCTTGGTGTAGTATTTGTATAGAAGGAACAGCACTATTAGAATCAAGGCGATTGTGTCTACAAGTAGAGAATCCGTGAGAATACCCATCGTTTATTTTTTTGTCGAATATTGATTTTAACTTTTAATTTGTAGAGAGAGATGTTTGGAGCCGCCTTCCTGCTGAACAGCAGGCTGCCAAGATGACAAGGGATATCGGAACTGATGGTGCACAATACTAGATAAAGGGGATAATACAGAAGAGTTGGAGATTATATTTAAATTATAAACAAAAATATATCAATAAACAGGTGCTCTGTTAAACTGTTGGTATAATGGAACAACTTCTTCTAGCTGACAGTCTAAAATAGTCGAAATAAAGCACTACTTACACTTAGTTTTAAACTTCCATCTCGGCCGTTTGCTCTTGACTGAATCACTTTCCTAATGTTTCGAAATAATTACTCTTGTACGGAATCCTTGTTTAAATAAAGCACTACTTACACTTGGTTTTAAACTTCCATCTCGGCCGTTTGCTCTTGACTGAATCACTTTCCTAATGTTTCGAAATAATTACTCTTGTACGGAATCCTTGTTTTTATTGTGATATCGAATATTTTTACTACTATGACATCAGTCTATTTACAAGTAGGTATTTATTTACCTTGTGTTATCATGTTCATCGAATATTTTTACTACTATGACATCAGTCTATTTACAAGTAGGTATTTATTTACCTTGTGTTATCATGTTATCAAATAGGTACGGTCAAAGTATGAAAATACAGGTATTCCTTAACGCCAAACTTATAATCCTCGGGAAATAGAACAACGAACGCGTGTACAGTGTCTCTGTGTTGAAAATGGGAAATGGGTCCCATATTGAGTAATATGCATTGTCAGGGCCGTATATAGGGGGCTCGGGCCCCTCCCCCTCGAGCCTCTTTTTTTCTCTTTTACTACGTACAGGTATTCCTTAACGCCAAACTTATAATCCTCGGGAAATAGAATAACGAACGCGTGTACAGTGTCTCTGTGTTGAAAATGGGAAACGGGTCCCATATTGAGTAATATGCATTGTCAGGGCCGTATATAGGGGGCTCGGGCCCCTCCCCCTCGAGCCTCTTTTTTTCTCTTTTACCGTAGACTCCTATAATTCGGAGCATCACTGTTTGTACTCTCAGGCCCCCCTCAACAAAGTTCTGGATACGGCCCTGTACAGGGTGACAAATAAGAGTCGGGAATTGGCGAAAATATTTACAACCATTTTCTCCCTCTTGTCTGTGTTTTAGGTTGGATTGGAATACTCGCGAAGCTGTTGGATAAGAGTGATATGAGATTGAGGTAAGCTGAAATAACAGAGTTATAATGTTTAGCTGAATTTCCATTTGCCCCTTTTAGCTAAAGTCCTAAGAAGTATTTATTAAGGAGCACGGTAGCGCTCCGCCCCGCCAAGCCAAGAAAGTTTGACAGCTTCATGTATGCAAGGACGTAGTTTCATTTTAATTTTTCATAGTAATAGCAGATTTTCAAATGTTAGAGAATGTCTTATTTAATCGTTTAAGTGGTTACCTTCCACTCGGAAATCTAATTGATCAAGACTGAGAAGTTTATCTATTTCAGTATTGAATTACACCTAAATGCCCTAATATCACGTGAGGTGACGTGATAGTTGTGTATTTCTGTCTTTATTCTTACCTATGACATCCAAAGTGTAGCATTCACATAGGATTTTAACATCCACTGAGTAAGTCTCCCGTAGGTTGCGCTCCAAATAAACAGTCAAATCCTCACTGCAAGCTTTCATTGTTTCGAACATGAACTTGAGCTTTCCCGACGAGAAAGTTGGAGTTAGTTTCTGACGAAGACCTTTCCAGTAGTGTCCTTCTAGGTTGAACAAATGTCCTGTGGGATAGAAATAATATAGGAAGGAAGGAATTTTAGTTGTGTTAAGCATAAATGCTTGTCACAAGTGTCGTTCCCTGCTTAATACACTATGTTAAATTTCATGACTTGATTTTGACTCGAACCATCAACCTCCAGATTCAAAGCCCACCGTTCTAACCACTACACCACTGAGATTGATCAGTGATCAGTAATCATGAGTTATGGTTCAAGTAACTGCTCATGAATTTGTCCTCACCTGACAGAGTAAAACTTACTACTCAATGCCCAGTCTAAGTACCAGAAGAAAATAAACATTTTACTTACGTACGATGGGTTCTTTCTCGAGCTCAAAGTTATGAAAGCCCCTGTCTGGAAATGTGTTGAAATCACTTATGAGGATATTCTTGAGCAAAGCTGGATCCACTATAATCAGCTCAGGAATGTTGAGGACATAGTATCCACCATAGGGTTGTTTTCGACTCTTGAACTCTTTGTACAAATCTTGTGTGAATTCATGTCTCGGTCTTCCTTGTACCAAGTTTGGGTAGGCGTTACCTAATGGGAAGCTTGGTTCCAGGTAGGAAATATCCAGGGTCTTCCAGTGGGAATAATCCTTGGTGTAGTACTTGTATAGAAGGAACAGCACTATTAGAATCAAGGCGATTGTGTCTACAAGTAGAGAATCCGTGAGAATACCCATCGTTTATTTTTTTGTCGAATATTGATTTTAACTTTTAATTTGTAGAGAGAGATGTTTGGAGCCGCCTTCCTGCTGAACAGCAGGCTGCCAAGATGACAAGGGATATCGGAACTGATGGTGCACAATACTAGATAAAGGGGATAATACAGAAGAGTTGGAGATTATATTTAAATTATAAACAAAAATATATCAATAAACAGGTGCTCTGTTAAACTGTTGGTATAATGGAACAACTTCTTCTAGCTGACAGTCTAAAATAGTCGAAATAAAGCACTACTTACACTTAGTTTTAAACTTCCATCTCGGCCGTTTGCTCTTGACTGAATCACTTTCCTAATGTTTCGAAATAATTACTCTTGTACGGAATCCTTGTTTTTATTGTGACATCGAATATTTTTACTACTATGACATCAGTCTATTTACAAGTAGGTATTTATTTACCTTGTGTTATCATGTTATCAAATAGGTACGGTCAAAGTATGAAAATACAGGTATTCCTTAACGCCAAACTTATAATCCTCGGGAAATAGAACAACGAACGCGTGTACAGTGTCTCTGTGTTGAAAATGGGAAATGGGTCCCATATTGAGTAATATGCATTGTCAGGGCCGTATATAGGGGGCTCGGGCCCCTCCCCCTCGAGCCTCTTTTTTTCTCTTTTACCGTAGACTCCTATAATTCGGAGCATCACTGTTTGTACTCTCAGGCCCCCCTCAACAAAGTTCTGGATACGGCCCTGTACAGGGTGACAAATAAGAGTCGGGAATTGGCGAAAATATTTACAACCATTTTCTCCCTCTTGTCTGTGTTTTAGGTTGGATTGGAATACTCGCGAAGCTGTTGGATAAGAGTGATATGAGATTGAGGTAAGCTGAAATAACAGAGTTATAATGTTTAGCTGAATTTCCATTTGCCTTGTCTGTGTTTTAGGTTGGATTGGGATACTCGCGAAGCTGTTGGATAAGAGTGATATGAGATTGAGGTAAGCTGAAATAACAGAGTTATAATGTTTAGCTGAACTTCCATTTGCCCCTTTTAGCTAAAGTCCTAAGAAGTATTTATTAAGGAGCACGGTAGCGCTCCGCCCCGCCAAGCCAAGAAAGTTTGACAGCTTCATGTATGCAAGGACGTAGTTTCATTTTAATTTCATTAGAACGGCAAATAAAAATTGAATTTCCGACCTAAAAGTTACTTTTCGGCGTCAGCGACCTGGTGTTCGAGTGTTATAATAATGCCTCATTTTTGTAGTTACTTTCTCGGAGCTTTGACCTCAGACTAGGATTTTTCACAACTTTTTACGTAGGATCGAAATTTTCATCCAAATAAAACTGCTCCACAGGTGTTGGGCAGCGAAAATCCTCGCCAATCTGGACTCAGACTGTTGTGCTTACTCAACTTCCTCGGGGCCTTGTTTCCAAAAGGGGTTTCATTCTAATTTTAATATTCATTAGAACGGCAAATAAAAATTGAATTTCCGATTGAAAAATTGAATTTCATCCAAATACAACTGCTTCACAGGTGTTGGGCAGCGAAAATCCTCGCCAATCTGGACTCAGACTGTTGTGCTTACTCAACTTCCTCGGGGCCTTGTTTCCAAAAGGAAGCGTTCGTTCTACACCCCGTACACCGCAACACTCCCTCCCTGGTGGACGTGGTGTTGATACATGGTCTCCTAGGCAACGTGTTTGTAACGTGGCGACAGCGAGATGAGAGTTCTTCGGCTCCGCTGGGGATTTTCTGTGAGTATCGTCAAGCAATCTTTTTACGGCCAATCTTTTTTTAAAGAGGTTTGACAGAGGAAACTTTAACTGCTATGGTCTTATCGTCCCGAAATCGAAGAGAGAAGGAAGACAGAATACGAAGCACCCCGTACACCGTAACACTCCCTCCCTGGTCGATGTGGTGTTGATACATGGTCTCCTAGGCAACGTGTTTGTAACGTGGCGACAGCGAGATGAGAGTTCTTCAGCTCCGCTGGGGATTTTCTGTGAGTATCGTCAAGCAATCTTTTTACGGCCAATCTTTTTTTGAAGAGGTTTGACAGAGGAAACTTTAACTGCTAAGGTCTTATCGTCCCGAAATCGAAGAGAGAAGGAAGACAGAATACGAGAAAGCCAGCCTTTCCGAGAACGAACATTATCCCTTCAGGATAAAATCCTCCCCGGGCGGGAATCGAAATCGCGGCCTAGCGGTTACTGTTATAATATAGTTTAGGTTAAACACAAAAAAGAACTTTCACAAATTGAGCAGTGACCAGTGTTATAGGGTTATTTAAACACGAAAAGGAGCTTTCTTTTTCACTGTCGTGGCTTCTGAATAATTTCCCACTTTTATTAATTCCAAGTGGTTAATCCTTTCAGCCGTTCAACCACAGGGGGCGTACGAAAAGTTCCACCGTCCCATATCTCGTCCCGTGATACCTCCCACTCTACTGGATGACATTACCAACGAGTATATGGAGATGATGGAACACCTCCGCTCAGAGATGTGGAAACAAGTGGGGGCGGACATGGAGTTTGTGTTCAGTGATTGTCCTGTAGCAGCCACGCCGGGGAGTATGGGACCGTTCTCTTGCCCTGGCTCTGATAGGTATGTCTTGTTAAATTTGTATTGGTCGACCTGTGGCCTATCCTTCAAAAGTATGGCATTACATAATAGAATAGGATATACCCTGTTTATCCTGCCAGAATGAGACTGAAAAGCCCCTTTACCCCAACAGTCTAAACAAGGTCTTATATATTTCACAAGGTCTTATATATTTAAAGCTTGTTATTAGCACCTAAAAAAAAAAAAAAAAAAAAAAAACCCCGGGGAGCCTGGCTCTGATAGGTATGGTTAAAAAATATGAGTGTTTCACCTCCGTTTTTATTTCGCAATAATTAATGAATGAAACAACTGCTACCTTAGACTCGTGTGGTCTGTGTCGTAGCATGCCCATCCCGTAGTATGCCTCTCATCAGATGGGTGAGAAGAAAAATAATAGTTCCCATTTATGTGCTGGGTCAACACGAGAACACCAGAAAGTAACCCGTTGAAGTATTTGCAATCGAAAAACGAGTACAAATTTTTGTCGATGGTGGGATTCGAACCCGACCTTAAATGGCAAGCAAACCACTGGGTAAACCGTGCGTTGTTGAATTCGTATTGGTCGACCTGTTTTACCTAACAGAACGACTTAGAATTATATCATCATTATTTTAATCCCCGATTCGATCTTAGCATGGGACAAGACGCCAGGCCAAGCTCTACTTATTTCCACGGCTTAACTGATCTGGGACAGGGGACTTAGTGTACGTTTATCTGCTGCAATAGTTGCAAAGAGAAGTTCACGTATAGAGATTAGAGAGCAATCTTGTTCTTGCTCCCATGATGAGAGAAATAGAAATGTACTCGTATTTTCTTCGAATACAATGTGTCCTTTGTTCAGCAGATTGCAGCAAATTAGATTACAGTTAGTTGGAGGTATCTGTACGTATATTATCCCTTGAGATAGCAATTTTTCTTTATGTTAGTTGGACCTTACTACACTTTTTGTAAAATTTGTACTATTCGTAAAATTTGTAGCCAAAACCAAATGCCAGCCCAAAGCAATCACCCTAGATAGGGCAGATTGAGAGGCTGACGAAAAACGCCAACTCCGTCTGTACACGGGAAAGGCGAAGAAAAATAAGAAGACCTTATCAAATTCAAGGAACACAGTAATACCCGAACTCACCAAACCCAGTTAATTTACCTATCATCATTTTCAATTTGTTTCCATCCCAACAGCTCTGTTCAGCGGATGGTGAAAGGAGACGACTCATATACGCTCTGGCTCTGATAGGTATGGTTAAAAAATATGAGTGTTTCACCGTTTTTATTTCCCAATAATGAATGAATGAAACAACTGCTACATTAGACTCGTGTGGTCTGTGTCGTAGCATCCCATCCCGTAGTATGCCTCTCATCAAATGGGTGAGAAGAAAAATAATACTTCCCATTTATGTGCTGGGTCAACACGAGAACACCAGAAAGTAACCCGTTGATTTGCAATCGAAAAACGAGTACAATTTTTTGTCGATGGTGGGATTCGAACCCGGGACCTTCTAAATGGCAAGCAAACCACTGGATAAACCGTGCGTTGTTGAATTCGTATTGGTCGACCTGTTTTACCTAACAGAACGACCTAGAATATCATCATCATTATTTTAATCCCCGATTCTATCTTAGCATGGGACAAGACGCCAGGTCAAGCTCTACTTATTTCCACGGCTTAACCGATCTGGGACAGGGGACTTAGTGTACGTATATCTGCTGCAATAGTTGCAAAGAGAAGTTCACGTATAGAGAGCAATCTTGTTCTTGCTCCCATGATGAGAGAAATAGAAATGTACTCGTATTTTCTTCGAATACAATGTGTCCTTTGTTCAGCAGATTGCAGCAAATTAGATTACAGTTAGTTGGAGGTATCTATACGTATATTATCCCTTGAGATGGCAATTTTTCTTTAATTATGTTAGTTGGACCTTACTACACTTTTTGTAAAATTTGTACCATTCGTAAAATTTGTAGCCAAAACCAAATGTCAGCCCAAAGCAATCACCCTAGATAGGGCAGATTGAGAGGCTGATGAAAAACGCCGACCCCGTCTGTACACGGGAAAGGCGAAGGAAAATAAGACCTTATCAAATTCAAGGAACACAGTAATACCCGAACTCACCAAATTCAGTTAATTTACCTATCATCATTTTCAATTTGTTTCCATCCCAACAGCTCTGTTCAGCGGATGGTGAAAGGAGACGACTCATATACGCAATGCTGGCCACAAGACTGGTTGGCTTCAGATGTGAAAGGCCTACGAGTCCTAGGAGTCAACTATGAAACCAGTTTATCTCATTGGCTACCACACTGCCCTCAGACAGATCCTTCGTAAGCAAAAAAAAAAAAAAAAGTTTTCGCGATATTTGCAAAAAAACTGAAAAAAAGTCACGAAAAATGACACTTACGCCCTTCTAGTTCCGCTAGCCGTAAAGTCTCGCTTTGAGACTTTTGACCCCTTATTCAGGACACCATCTCCGACCTTTTTGGGCAAAGAATCAGAACTACGTCATTTTTGTCCGTCAAACCTTCATTTTCGGGCTTCGTTTCCTTGACTATAAAGGCCCGAGTTATGGACTAACCTTTCTGACTTATAATTGCTTTTTAAATTTTCATCTACAATTATCAAGATTATTTACATCAATAGCTTCCACATTACATATTGTAAAATAATTTCGTCTACAGCCCAACCCTAGACTTTTCTTATTCAAATTCGAGTACAATAGTCCTACATAGCTATAATAATAATAATAATAATAATAATAATAATAATAATAATAATAGTGTGAATGTGAACATCACATTTCTATTACTTTTGCGGAATACGCATTTCAAAAAAAAAAGCCTCGTTTTTAGCTAAATCCTCTTCAGGGGATGAGCTATTTGACCCTGATGTAAGGCCGACCTAAGCCTAATTAGCTTTGAGGATAGCGCGTCTGTCTTGTAAGCGCTAGGTCGCGGAGTCGTTTCCAGCCCAGGACAGATTTTATCCTAAACGAATAAGGTTAGTTCTTGGAACGGCTCGCTTTCTCCTATCCTGATTCTTCCTCTCTTCACTTTTGGGACCATAAGACCTTAGCAGTCCAGCAGTCCCTCTATCATCTGACAAGTACATCATATTTTGTTTTCTTCCAGGAAAAGAAAGCTTGAAGACAGATCTGAACAGATTTTGGATCAATTACTAAAGTGTGGGGTGGGAGACAGACCTATTGTTTTTATTGCACATTCCATGGGCGGCCTTCTAGTCAAAAATATGCTGAGCTTAGGTAAGTGACCTTGTTTGTATTCATCATAAAAATTAGCATAATAACCAAAGACTAACTTTTTGTGAGCAGCGTTTGATAAAGTCCTTTCGGGTAACTCCTAACATATGCCAATTTTTTTCCACCCTATTTGGGATTCTTTCAGCTTGGCATCGGCAGTATGCGAACGACAAGTACTCCAAGTTCCTGAATCAAACCAAAGCTGTGATGTTCTTTAGTACCCCTCACAAGGGGGCACACTTGGCCACTCTCAATGAAGCCTATAGGTTTCTTCTGTTACCTTCTATGGAGGTGGATGAGCTCAGATTGAGTGAGTATTAAGGCCCGGTCCCACTTTTCGTTCGGGAAAAAATCGTGTCGTGTGTAGTGGGTACAATCTAATTTGAATTACATTGCCTACAGGACATTCGGAGAAAAATCGGTTTTTCGTTCGGGAAAAAATCGTGTCGTGTGTAGTGGGTACAATCTAATTTGAATTACATTGCCTACAGGACATTCGGAGAAAAATCGGATGAAAGTGATGAAACTCACGACAAATGGGAACTTGCCTTTAGGAGTAAGATACATTTGGATTTTTTTAATGGGTTACAACGCCACTTTTTCAACTGCTAAAGTTTTTAGTGACGGTAGTTTAACTCTCCATTCGGCAAATAGCTACCCGTCTACCTACATCTTACTCAGCCTGAGTGGGGTCGGGAAAAGCCAGCACGCGGCTACCCAGATTGCACCCATCCGGATGCCGACCATACGCACCATTGTTTAAACTGCAGTGAATCCTTGGGAGCTTCTGCATCGAACCAGCCACTTTGCTGGCTCAGCATTTACGTATATTAAACAATCTAATTATAGAATTATACTAATAATGATATGTTCCGTTATTTTCAGATTCACCCCAGCTGCTCAAACTTCATGAAGATTTTCTTCGCGTAGTCCGATATACGAATCTCAAGGTGATTTCATTTGCGGAAACCCAAGGCACTATGTTCTCTTCTCTCAAGATAAATATTGAACTTGTACCCACTCCACTCGCAGGTAAGTCTCGCTTTCCTTCCGTAAGGTTCGTTCTCGGAACGGCTGGCTTTCTCCTTTACTGTCCTTTTTCGCTTTCGGGACGTTAAGAAGGCCTGATGACACCTGATGAGCACACACACTATCAGGTAGACCTTACAGGTACAGCTGATAAGGTCCATCTGTCAGGTCTACCTGATACCTGATGAGCACACACACTATCAGGTAGACCTGATCAGGTGTACCATAAGGTTCGTTCTCGGAACGGCTGGCTTTCTCCTTTACTGTCCTTTTTCGCTTTCGGGACGATAAGACCTCGCTTCGCTTTCGGGACGATAAGACCTCGCTTCGCTTTCGGGACAATAAGACCTCGCTTCGCTTTCGGGACGTTAAGAAGGCCTGATGACACCTAATGAGCACACACACTATCAGGTAGACCTTACAGATACAGCTGATAAGGTCCATCTGTCAGGTCTACCTGATACCTGATGAGCACACACACTATCAGGTAGACCTGACAGGTACAGCTGATAAGGTCCATCTGTCAGGTCTACCTGATACCTGATGAGCACACACACTATCAGGTAGACCTGATCAGGTGTACCTATCATTAGGTCTACCCGATAGTGAGTGGCTGGCCTAATATTCTGCTATTTACAGATCCTAACGTTGGAGAGCTGTACGAGATTCCATTGGACCACATGAATGTTTGCAAGCCCGACTCTAACCAATCCTTCATCTATCAGAAAGTCCTTCACTGTGTACAAGAAGTACTGCGCGACGCTACCAAATAGGTTGGTAATACTTTTAGTAGGTGCCCTCAACGGAGTCCCGACCCTCGAACATAGCTTAGCCCAACCCTCGAACATAGCTTAGCCCCAACCCTCGAACATAGCTTAGCCCCAACCCTCGA
>NW_007377586.1:66072-109235 GCF_000475195.1 Diaphorina citri
AGAGGTTTGACAGAGGGAACTGTAACTGCTATGGTCTTATCGTCCCGAAATCGAAGAGAGAAGGAAGACAGGATGGGAGAAAGCCAGCCGTTCCGAGAACGAACATCATCCCATCAGGACAAAATTTGGTCGATGGTTTTGTTCACATTTTTGATTAACCTCGAAATTTTCAAGTGAAACTAAAAAAGCAGGAGGTTCCAGGCTCTGTTGTGGACACTGGTGCGAGTTTTGAGGGTTTCGGCGAGGTTCAATGGTCCAGGGTGTATAGTCCTCGTTATGAACGCGCACTTAGACTAATTTAAAGCTTGTTATTAGCACCTAATACTTTGACCAACCGATACCAATACGGTAATAATGAACGATGATACTTTTTCAACGAACGAAGTGACATTAAACTCGAGGATTTTGTATTTTCTTAAATTAGTTTAACGTCACTGTATAACTGCTAATGTCTTAGACTAATTTAAAGCTTGTTATTAGCACCTAATACTTTGACCAACCGATACCAATACGGTAATAATGAACGATACTTTTTCAACGAACGAAGTGACATTAAACTCGAGGATTTTGTATTTTCTTAAATTAGTTTAACGTCACTGTATGACTGCTAATGTCTTCAGTGGATTTCGCCAAGTTTATGAGAAAGTAATAAAAACACGTATACAACCATGGTTCCAATCATCGTACCTTATCTCTTGTACAAAAGTAGAATGTATTTCATAAGATTCATAACTATGGTTTCACAGAGGGTAATTAAATAGTTTAAAATTGATATAAACATTAAAAACACAGCTATTGGTTCCCTATAAAGGTAATTGAAAGTAAGAATACAATGGGAAACAAATCATATTGTTAAAAGCTTGATTAGAAAAATAAGGAAAAAATATATAGCTATACAAGGTCCTGCCTTCTCTTTCTCTCCTTCCCCCTCAGTTCTTCCTTTCTCTATCCCTTCCTCTCCTCTCTCTTCTATTCTTACCATTTCACCCCCAACTCTTTTTCTCTCTTCAACCCTTCTATCTCCTCCCCTGCGGCACTCTATTTTAGTTTGCTCACTTTAGCGTTCAGCGAAAATTAGGATAAGAAAATATCTACGAATTAGGTAAGGTACGTCAAAAATTAACTTGTGACAAAGCATGAGGCACATATCTACCTACTTTTTGAAAAATTTCGCCTGCGGCGCTGAAAATTTTAAGTTCGATCAGCCCAAACTGGGGGCCCCGCGCCTTTGAAACTGCCCGGGCCCCGCGGGGGGCTAATCCGGCCCTGCTATAAAGGTAATTGAAAGTAAGAATACAATGGAAAACAAATCATATTGTTAAAAGCTTGATTAGAAAAATAAGGAAAAATTATGTAGCTATACAAGGTCCTCACTTATCTTTCTCTCCTTCCCCCTCAGTTCTTTCTTTCTCTATCCCTTCCTCTCCTCTCTCTTCTATTCTTACCATTTCACCCCCAACTCTTTTTCTCTCTTCAACCCTTCTATCTCCTCCCCATGATCGGGGATTGAGCATGAAGTTGTTGAGAGTTTTAGTTAGGGATTTCCTTTGAAAAAAAAAAAACAATAAAATTGTTGGCTTCGTGGTAACTTCACTTCTGCTTTGGTTACCGAGAATAGTAATAGAATAACATCAGGGCAAAGTATTATTTTCTATGTATGTCTAAACATTTGTACCTTATTTTTCTGAAGACAGGTCACAAACCATGTCACTCAAAACAGGTATTACTCAAAGTTCGAAAATAAGAGCGTTGTCTCAATTTGATTGGACATAAAGATTCGCTCCGAGTGATACATCAAAACGATTTCATTCGTTTATCTCAGGTCAACAAGGCCACTGGATAAGCCGTGGTCACACGATCCTTACTTCGTTCATCGGCAGGTCGTGTGTAAATGTCTTTTGGGGATGATCTGAACGGAGCTCGTCTGCTGAAGAAACCGCGTGTATTCTTTCTTTCGTGTCGGACTTGTGTGATGTGAGCGCGACCTGGCGAGAGGTTGAAATAACAATAAAATTGTTGGCTTCGAGGTAACTTCATTTCTGCTTTGATTACCGAGAATAGTAATAGAATAACATCAGGACAAAGTATTCTTTGCTATGTATGTCTAAACATTTGTACCTTACTTTTCTGAAGACAGGTCACAAACCATGTCACTCAAAACAGGTAGTACTCAAAATTCGAAAATAAGAGCGTTGTCTGAATTTGATTGGACAAAAAGATTCGCTTACACTCGCTCCGAGTGATATATCAAAACGATTTCATTCGTTTATCTGAGGTCAACAAGGCCACTGGATAACCCGTGGTCACACGATCCTTACTTCGTTCATCGGCAGGTCGTGTGTAAATGTCTCTTGGGGATGATGTGAACGGAGCTCGTCTGCTGAAGAAACCGCGTGTATTCTTTCTTTCGTGTCGGACTTGTGTGATGTGAGCGCGACCTGGCGAGAGGTTTGGTTAGGCAGCTGTACCACGGAATGTATTAGTCTTACGAGTTCTCTGTAGAGGAAGCAGTAGCGACTCTTGGGCTTACAGATGTCTCTGTGATCCAGAGGAACGCCATAGAGCTCCCCAATACCCAAGTCTGGAAATGGAAACAGTAACAATACGGTTGATCTAAATCTCTAACACTTTCACCGTGTGAAGATTCGTCGATTTCCACTCTTTTCTCAAACCCAAGAATTCCAACACAATGATCAAAGACCTCAAAACAGGAGCTTTGTCTCAATCTGATTGGACATAAAGATTCGCTTAGTGTCAAGTTACCAAGTCAACTTAGTTTTTCAAGTGTAGAATTTAGACTGTCTTCCCATTGCAAATCTTATCCACATATCTGGCCACAACTCATTCCAGTAAGCACTAACACAACTATCTCACACTTAGGACTTACCTGCACTTTGCACGGACACTATTCGCAAGTAGAGTATCGTCATGAGGGTCAATTTGGTCTCGATGAAACTTTTGATGTTCACCTGAAGCAAATTGGAGTTGAGCAGATGCTGGAATTTTTCCTGTAGATATTGAACTTCTAGGGAGTCTGAAAATGGAAAAAATATAATTCTAGAACAATCAGAGACTTAATTCATAATAATCAATGAAAAGTCTAGTTTGCACGTATTTTGAACCACAAAACGTATTTTTAGTCATATTCATCCATACTGTGGGCATACACAAAAAGCCCACTGCGAGGCATAAGTGTAGGGGCAAACAGCCCTAAAGGATGGGTCAAGCTTCTAGGAATGTACGAATGCCAGTAGTGACAATATTTTAAAATATTTAAATAGTTTGGCTAATGGTCCATTATTACACCTAGATAAAGTTCTAGACTTGACTTGGACTCGGACCACCAGCCTCCAGATCCAAAGTCGTACTTATAATTAGCCATGAATTAGGTTACCTGCCATCACTTCCCGTAATTCAATGGATCGGGTGAGAAGAGGAAAGTCAATACTGGCTAGGGGAGAGCCCCTGTGAGGAACACTGTAGAATAGGATGGCCTTGGAGTTACGGCATAAGGCGATGTCTGACGGGTTTTCACTTTCGTAAGCTGCGAACAGAAATGGCTTTGATTAATATTAGATGAGCCCCGACCCTCGAACATAGCTTAGCCCCAACCCTCGAACATAGCTTAGCCCCAACCATTACTGGACCGACGTTGGTGATCAAATTGGCTAATGTAAGCAACCTTATTTATCTGCCGCAAATGGCCTATGTTGCTAAATTGTGTATAAAAATAAAACAAATAAAACCATCATAAACGACTGACTCTTTATGTATGAATATCTCTGGTTGGCGATCAAATTGGCTAATGTAGGCAACCTTATTTATCTGCCACAAATGGCCTATGTTGCTAAATTGTGTATAAAAATAAAACAAATAAAACCATCATAAACGACTGACTCTTTATGTATGAGTATCTCTGACCTACATAATATACATATGGAGGTCTTAATACAAGATCTATATCTCTTGGTACAGAGTCCTATGATTTAGGCTAGGATAGGAAAACCTATGATCTAGGCTTGGTACTAAATTTTTTATATCTCTGACCTACCTAATATACATATGGAGGTCTTTATACAAGATCTATATCTCTTGGTACAGAGTCCTATGATTTAGGCTAGGATAGGAAAACCTATGATCTAGGCTTGGTACTAAATTTTTTCTCTTAATGAAAGAGAGATTGATATTGGTATAAATAGGGCCATCGGCTTTAAATAAACGCCCTATGTCGCTGTGACCTGGTTGGATCTTTTGTGATAATGAAAGAGGGATGAAATTTGGCTCTACAAAGTACTTTGGGAAAGAGGATGAGACCTCCCTCGGTATAGTGCTCGCTTGGTAAGCGGGAGGGAGCATGTTCTAATCCCGACCATGGTAGGGAATTCCACTCCCAGTAATTTGGGGGTTTGACATCACTAGTACATCTTATTGCTGGGACAAAGGGACTCTTCAGGCTGTTATTTAGACTGTCTAAGTAGGTCAGGTTGTCTCTTAAACAGTAGGATATGTAGTCCCTTTAACTGTAGGTCATGTTCATTGCAAATGTATTATCTACATAGAATTAGTATAAAGATTATCCGGGCTTGATACATAGACCTGTAATCTAGGTTTCTACGTTTAGTACAAACATCAATGATTTAGATAGGCCTGGATTTGGCCAAAACAAAGTGATTTGATAATTCCTCCCTAAACCATCCAGTAAAACATCACCTTCTGATTGCATCATTCCAATTGATTTCTTAGTACCCGGTAAGAAATCCGTCATAAAAGAGGCCTATCCTCCATTAAAAGTCCAAGGCTCTTTTAAGTAACAAAAGGGAAGGTCACAAAAGACCTAATCAGGTCGCAGTGACATAGAGCTTAAATAGTCTATGGCCCTGCCTATACCTGTATGTATAAATCTACCAATAGTACCCGGTATACCTGTCTCCCGTCTGATGCAACCACGTGGTCCTGTCTACTACGCCATCAAGTGCCGATTTTCACACGTACCAAATGAGGGGGCTTCCCTAATCAAGATGCCAACACTTTGTTCTTATCAGGCCCCAAAGGATGGGTTAAGCTACTACGAATCTACGAATCTTACTCCTAGAAGGGCTAATACCAACAGTGATAGCAGGATATTACTATGAATCTCACTGATAACTATGAAACTCAAACGACACAATGAACTGCCATTATAAAGTGCACTGTCATAACAAAGAGTATTGCCTGTTGGCATGATACTGCAATTGCTGATCTGAGGGCGGGCTTTGTGTACGATAGCATAATTTTGTTATCTTAGATCAGGGTTTTCCAACTTCCATTTCTATGCGGGCCACATGCTACATTGGCAGGTACTTCGCGGGCCACATTCGCAGGTTTGGAGGCCCGTATCCAGGATTTTCTGGAGGGGTGGGGGTAGATACTCCACATTTTCGAAGTCCACCTCATAATAAAGGCCTATGGGGTCCACCCAAAAAGCTTCGCGGGCCACAAAAATGGTCTAGTGGGCTACATGTGGCCTGCGGGCCGCTAATTAGAAATCGCTATCTCATATCATAATTATCTTCCTGTGTACACACCTATATTATAGCAATGGAGCATAATGATATCTGGTGTACTTTGTAGTCTAATTATGACTTGGTCACATATCAACTGAAGGCATACCAAGGCTCAAGTTACCATTCTCTGAATCAGTACCTAGTACCTACCTAAACTCAAATATTGGAGTACAGGATTTTGTTTGGAAAATTGGGAAGGGGAGACGAAAAAGGAAGTGGGACAGATTGACTGCAATATAAAGTTTGGTTCATGCTCAAGGTAAAGTATATCTGTCCTAAACCTAGGAAATCTTTTGCTTCAACATCTATGACAGACTGTACCAGTTTGTGACACTTTGTGTGCTTATAGGTACATTACGTTCACGAGTCCCGATATTCCAGGCTAACTAGTATTCAATTTACTATCCCTGCTCTTCTCTCATGGAGTAGAGGGAATTGAACCTCCAATTTCGTCCAAACTAATACCTTCGTGTATGTCTTTGATGAGATTTTTATGATCTTCTGTATCTTGTTTCATTACCTCTTTGTTTGGTCATCAAATACATTCATATTGCAGACTGATTTGGGTCAGAACATTCATGGTCAGGAGCTTTTAGATCTTAGCTTTTATCTCAGGAGCTTTAAGCTTTTATCAGCAGGGAGTAGCAGGTACTATTCCAGCACAACAACTAAGCCCTGCTGATGAGAACCAAAAGCTCGAAACAGCTATCCAGGGATCTTTAACCTATATCAGTCTGTAGTACAGCATATCATAATATGAGTATTTAATATCTATCCTAAGAGCTGGTTTGTCGAGTTAATTTCAAACACATCTTCCTGTCTTCTAAGACCATTGAAATATCTCTTCCACACATGGCCTTTGTTGCTTAGAGTGCAAATAAATAAAATTATATCTCTTCTTTTCTTTCTTATTTAACGCTATCCAAAGATAGCCTAGATGCTTTTCTAATAATCGTAATTTTTCTTGTTTCAGACTATTCAGACTATATTTTGCATCCCATTAAACCACCAAAAGACTATCATGAAATGACGAGGATTATTTCATACACCTGTGATCAAGAATATGGACCCCGTTCATATGATGTTTATAAACAATAGGTGAGTTATGCGCTTAATGGCCAGGGTCACAATCTGGCCATAAGCAGATCATGTATCTCATTTCATGGAAATTTTTACATCGCTTTATCAACCTAACCTATTCCTACCCAAGTTTTCATCCTAGGTGTACGGGTGTACCCACGTACGTGTCTCATAGTTGTTTTTTTTAGGACCTCTGTTAAGAAAAAAAAATTCTTTGTTCCCAAAGATCTTAATATGTCTGATATTGATAACCTATGATTGGTGTACGTGAAAAATCATAATATGCCTTTGGGGTGTAAGAGGTGGTACATAGTGCTAGAATTGGGATGGTAAAGTACCATACACCTAGACCAAGTACCATAAAACTAAACTGAATCAAGCGTGCCGGGAAGCGCGCGAACGTCAAGAGTTCGAAGCGCGGCTCGGCCCTTCTTAACATCTACAACCCACATTCTAACCATTTTTCATTTTGCTATATTTATTACAATTTAATCGCAAACAAGTTGCCTCTTTATTTCAATTTTACATGTGCAATCTGGGACAAAAAATGACAAATAATATCTTCACCTAAAGCATATAAAAGAAAAATAGGGAAGATGAATATCACCTACCTTTTGTTTATGAATAGAGATGACATGAATATAAAGTATCGGTGTGTGCTTATAGGTACATTACGTTCACGAGTCCTCATATTCCAAGCTAACTAGTATTCAATTTACTATCCCTGCTCTTCTCTCATGGAGTAGAGGGAATTGAACCTCCAATTTCGTCCAAACTAATACCTTCAAGTCCAAATGTGTATGGTCACTAGTGTCACTACCATATTTTTGTAATAGCAGGGATATAAATAAGAATACTAGTTGCTTGGACTCGTTAACCTCACTCGACACTCAGACGCGTTCGGGTTAAACCCGTCTGATTGATTGACAAAAGATCCTCACATGTGCCCGTTAGGTCACGCGAGGTCATAAAGGGTTATAATGTAATTGGCCCTCAAGGCCATGGAGGTTCTTTCGGAGATTTTTGCTGACGTGAACAGCTGTGCCAGTTTCAATCAACTGTGCAAATCGTAGACAGGGGCCTGAGCTAGGGGATTTATAACCTCCGCAACAGGGGCTTATAAGCTTATAACCGAGGACCTATCTTGAGTTAAACATAGACCTAAGCTCAAGATCTAACATGTGGTCAAATCTACAAGTGAAAATCAAATTCCATGAAAATCGGATGGGATTGAACTCGCGCCCTTCTCTACTTACGAGGCTTATCCTACACGAGTAGAACTGGAAGATATGTTCCCTTTACCCCGGTAGCCGGTAGGGTCATAAATAGTCTTCTAGATTAAATGGTCGAATCGTAAATCTATTAAACAGTCGAAGATATTTGTAAGTTCCTATTGTATTACAAATCTCTGCAAACATAGTCGAGTTTTACTTACCAAGTTGACATATTTTTCACTTAACCCATCAGCGCCGAGAGCTACATATATGGTACACCCTACCTTTCCCCACTAAATCTTCGATACCTGAGGCGCTAGTATAGATAAACAGAGACTTGCCTAATCCCCAAGGACTACTCCTGTCTCCATACACGCTGCAAATCCTCTATCCCGAGGTAGGAGACAAGTTACTTCTGGATCCAGGGGAAGAAATCAGGATAGCCTGCCCCGGTGGTTATACTAAAGAGAAATTGTACCTACCTTACAAATGTTTGACATCCTTCATTTGTTTTTGTTTTCATTTTGTGACGTAAGGACATATACAAATTTATGTACGCTTTATTAAGTAAACTGAAATTAATTTTCTCCTCTCCAGATCAATATGGCTCCAGCCGAGGTTGTTCCATCTCTACCAACAGAGACTTGCCTAATCCCCAAGGACTACTCCTGTCTCCATACACGCTGCAAATCCTCTATCCCGAGGTAGGAGACAAGTTACTTCTGGATCCAGGGGAAGAAATCAGGATAGCCTGCCCTGGTGGTTATCTCAAGACTAAAGGTAAGATGAAGGGTCATTTCAGATCACAGTGACATAGGGCTTACGTCGACCCTACTTAAATAGGAAAAGGCTAGGAAGAGGAAGAAGTGACATAGGGCTTACATTGGTGGTTATCTTAAGACTAAAGGTAAGATGAAGGGTCTTTTCAGATCACAGTGACATAGGGCTTACGTCGACCCTACTTAAATAGGAAAAGGCTAGGAAGAGGAAGAAGTGACATAGGGCTTACATAGCCGATGGCCTTACTGGTAACACTTGTCTAATCTTCTGTACAATGAGATACTATGTGCAAGAGAATTGATTGGCTTTATGTGTTGAACATTTGTGTCAAATTTCATCAAAATCAGACAAATACTGATTAAAAATCTTCAGATAAAACTGATTACCAGCCTAGTTGGCTTAGAGTTTAGAGGGTAGCGCGTCTGTCTTGTAACCGCAAAGGTCTCGGGTTTGCTTTTCGTCCTAAACAGATGAGGTTCGTTCTCGGAATGACTGGCTTTCTCCTATTCTGTCCTTCCACTTCGGGCCAATAAGACCTTCGTTCCCTCTATCAAACCTCTTGGGAAGAAAAAGCTGTGTCCTAGTTTGACAGTCTAAATAAAGAACTATCCAGGGTGTCTACCAGACTGGAAAACAGGGAATTGTCAGGGAATTTCTCAAAAAATTGACAAAAATCCATAAAAAGTCAGGGAATTTTTCAAAGCCTAAAAAAAGAATTTTCGGTCCATAAAAAAGTATACAACCTTGAAGGGGCAACTCATATTTTCTCGAAAAAATTTCGCCTGTGGCGCTGTCAAACAGTAACAATATGGTTGATCAGTCTCTAACACTTTTACCGTGTGAAGATAAATCGATTTCCACTCTTTTCTCAAACCCAAGAATGCCAACACAATGGTCAAAGACCTCAAAACAGGAGCTTTGTCTCAATCTGATTGGACCTAAAGATTCGCTTACAAGTTACCAAGTCAACTTAGTTTTTCAAGTGTAGAATTTAGACTGACTTCCCATTGCAAATCCTCATATCGGGTCACAACTCATTCCAGTAAGCACTAACACAACTATCTCACACTTGGGACTTACCTGCACTTTGCACGGACACTATTCGCAAGTAACAGTAACAATACGGTTGATCTAAATCTCTAACACTTTCATCGTGTGAAGATTCGTCGATTTCCACTCTTTTCTCAAACCCAAGAATTCCAACACAATGGTCAAAGACCTTAAAACAGGAGCTTTGTCTCTGATTCTGATTGGACATAAAGATTCGCTTCTCAATCTGATTGGACATAAAGATTCGCTTAGTGTCAAGTTACCAACTTAGTTTTTCAAGTGTAGAATTTAGACTGACTTCCCATTGCAAATCTTACCCTCATATCTGGCCCCAACTCATTCCAGTAAGCACTAACACAACTATCTCACACTTAGGACTTACCTGCACTTTGCACGGACACTATTCGCAAGTAGAGTATCGTCATGAGGGTCAATTTGGTCTCGATGAAACTTTTGATGTTCACCTGAAGCAAATTGGAGTTGAGCAGATGCTGGAATTTTTCCTGTAGATATTGAACTTCTAGGGAGTCTGAAAATGGAAAGAATATGATTCTAGAACAGGGGTTCTTAACCTTTTAGAATTGGCGGACCACTATTGATAAACCAAAAATCTCGCGGACCACTTGAGATTATGTTATGTATATGCAATCAATTGTACATTGTACACGCTATGTGGTATGTATTAGAGGACCTATATCTACATGTAGGAAAAGAGATAGAAAATGAGAAAAATTAACACCTCTCGCGGACCACCTGAAACCTTCTCGCGGACCACTAGTGGTCCACGGACCATAGGTTAAGAATGGCTGTTCTAGAACAAGCACAGACTTAATTCATAATAATCAATGAAAAGTCTAGTTTGCACGTATTTTGAACCACAGAAACGTGTTTTTAGTCATATTCATCCATACTGTGGGCATACACAAAGAGCCCACTGCGAGGCATAAGTGTAGAGGCAAACAGCCCTAAAGGATGGGTCAAGCTTCTAGGAATGTACAAATGCCAGTAGTGACAATATTTTAAAATATTTAAATAGTTTGGCTGATGGTCCATTATTACACCTAGATAAAGTTCTAGACTTGACTTGGACTCGGATCACCAACCTCCAGATCCAAACTCATACTTCTAATTAGCCATGAATTAGGTTACCTGCCATCACTTCCCGTAATTCAATGGATCGGGTGAGAAGAGGAAAGTCAATACTGGCTAGGGGAGAGCCCCTGTGAGGAACACTGTAGAATAGGATGGCCTTGGAGTTACGGCATAAGGCGATGTCTGACGGGTTTTCACTTTCGTAAGCTGCGAACAGAAATGGCTTTGATTAATATTAGATGAAATGGTTTTGACAGTACCTACTATTTAACTGTTAAAATGATACCTTCACTCCAGTAGTAGTCTCCGTTCTAAGCTCTGCTTTTACTGTGATTATGTAACAATCATTACTATTATATTTATTAATTCCCAAATAACCGAGAATAAAATTCCATAACTTGCTGGGATTTGACCTGTGTTCATCGAGTTACGAAGGATTTCATAGAGAAAAATACTGCGGAAAAATCGAAGGTTACCAACCAAAAATCTTGGATAACTCCCCTGTTTCATTTTAGGGGTCAAATTCCCAATGCCTTCAATATCGTCGGACTTCAGTCTATCTAATTTTCAGGTTTATCGTAGCAGAAATCAAATAGATTCTGTAAAGTTCTCCCAATCAAGCACCTTTAATGGCTATGGCACTTTACCCCTAGTATAGTTGGCACCTAGTATAAGGAACACTTACCGTGCACAAGCATTTGTTTGACAAACAGTCCTCCTTTGCTATGACCCACCCAAACAATGGGATGAGAACCTACGCCAAGCTCCAGCAACAAATTCATCATCTCTCTGCCTCTTTCTTTCATGGGCAACCTGGAAATACATTCAAAATATACATTATCGTGAACCTGAGCAATTAATGATATATTAGAAAATTGATTGCATCGCAGATTATTAGAACATGTCTTCTGCTGAAAAGAAATACCGCTATTGCTAGTTCAAGATTGGTAAATAGAATTGCATAAATTAATTAGATAAAAGGCTCTAAGACCCGTTTTCGGTAAGCCGGTTGCGTTTAGTTTAGGTAAAAGTGGCCATTTGTTGAGACATTGCTGTCATTGTATTATGGCAACTCACACTTTAGAAGCATTTTACGTCCTGGCGATCTACACAAATGAAGCATTCTGCACAAATGGAAACACAAGGTTGTGAGACCAAGTTGAAAGATCTGCAGGCAAATCGTAGTACATAATTATGACCTAGTAGTCAAATAACCCAAATTTTGCAAACAACAACAACATATGTGTTGAATACCCACCTCTGTTGAGTAGGAATCCAGAACGGTTTCCAAAGGAACGGGTCTGTCGAATAGTTTACCGCTATAATTCGAACCCCCGGACAGTCGAGTGGGAGCCAGTCCTTTGGCCAGCACTTGGAATACTCGCCCGGGACTGAAGGGTCGTCGTCTGGCTCAAAGGGCAAGCTGGTTTCTGTCTGGTCTTGGCTAGATTCGAACTCTTCTTCGTTGTTATTGGAGGAGTTGAGCTTGGTCCATCGGATGTCGGACGTGTTGTTTGTGTCCCAGAGTCCTTGCTTCCAAGTTCTGAGGGAAATGTTTCAAGTAAGCCAAGAGATCGGAAGGACAGTTTGGCGTTACCTTTATCTAAGGCCAGCCACTCACTATCAGGTAGTTCTGACAGGCACACCTCATCAAGTCCACCTGTCAGGTATACCTTATACCTGATGAGCACACACACACTATCAGGTAGACCTGACAGGAGCGGCTGAAAAGGTCCGCGTGTCAGGTGTACTTGATACCTGATGAGCACACACACTAAGGTAGACCTGACAGGCGGACCTGATCAGGTCTACATGATAGAGAGTTGCTGGCCTAGGGTACATACATAGATTAAATAAACAAAGTCCTGATTGTAAATGAAAGGACTATAATGCCTTATAGAGAAGGACTGGATAGTCTCGGTGTCTTATTGGCAAAAACTTACTTGTACAGCGACCCTTTGAGCCCATGTATACACACACACTATCAGGTAGACCTGACAGGAGCGTCTGAAAAGGTCCGCGTGTCAGGTGTACTTGATACCTGATGAGCACAATGAGCACACACACTAAGGTAGACCTGACAGGCAGACCTGATCAGGTCTACCTGATAGAGAGTTGCTGGCCTAGGGTACATACATAGATTAAATAAACAAATTCCTAACTCTAAATGAAAGGGCTATAATGCCTTATAGAGAAGGACTGGATAGTCTCGGTGTCTTATTGGCAAAAACTTACTTGTACAGCGACCCTTTGAGCCCATGTATGAATATAATATCGGCCTTTGTGTCAGGGCCAGGATCGTGCAGGACCTCACAGAAAATGTCTTTGTCCTCCTCTGTCCTCTCCAGAGCCACCCCTGTATCTGTCCAAAGCAGGGGCTTCAATTTGGTCTTGGCTTCTATGAGGAACACGCCTGAAAAACAAATTTCATTGAAATGTGTAAAGTGGTCCGCGTAAGTGGGGTCACTATCCATCAATTAAATCCTTTTATGTATGTGATAAATAACGGATACCTATCCAAGGTCAGTAACTTCTAAGAAAGACGCTATCGTCCCAATAAAAGGCGAGTTTTTCCTGAATAAATTGGGTACCTGGTAAAACAAATAGCCAAAGTAATCATAAAGTACTTATGTACTTACTTTCCTTGTGTGTGAGACAGGCATCTCACATTGAAAGTAATCGTAATGCCGATGCCGGTCACTCATGCTCTGACTGGTCACTAGGTCTGTCAGACAGTCAGAACGTGTGTGGCGGACAAAACTTGAGACCCAGGTCTATCAAACCGTCTAAGAGGCGTGGGTCTGTAGCTTTTTCCGGCGCGACGGACGGTCTAAGTTTGAGTGTCCGGCATAAAATGAGAGAAGGGTAAACGGCATAAAATTTGCTTACCTATCGCTTGGAATCGCAGTGTTAACGATATGGAACTCAGAGCGTAGCTGATCTGTGCCGACATTTGGTGTACAATCAGTCTTTGACTTCGAAGCCATACATTGTAAGCGGCCAAAATGGCAGGGATGGTCAGACGGGCCAATATAGTGGCGCAACTTCCGAGCGCTCGTAATTTCCTACAAACAGAAAGAAACAAAGCCGACCCTGATTTTTGCTGTCCTGATGAATTTCTTAAAGAGAAACAACTTCCTCAAAGAAATGTAGGCTTCTTCTTGTTTGTGTGTCATGTCCAATTGTCCATTACTGGACCGACGTTGGTCACATTATCATTTTATGATTTACAATGTATTCAGGTCTCTCTACTCAGTAAACACCGTGTGTTGTTTTCATTGTATTGTTTGCTTTCGATTAACCCATAGTGCATTGTGTCAACAAGTCACAGGCCATCAAATTAACACTATGATTACGAATCTAATATTTCATCAGCGAAAACTAAACACCTCTTAGACTTCTTAATGAAAGAGGGATTGATATTGGTATAAGTAGGGCCATCGGCTTTAAATAAACGCCCTTTGTCACTGCGACCTGGTTAGATCTTTTGTGATAATGAAAGAGGGGTGAAATTTGCCTCTACGTAGTGCTTTGGGAAAGAGGATGAGACCTCTCTCGGTATAGTGCTCGCTTGGTAAGCGGGAGGGAGCATGTTCTAATCCCGACCATGGTAGGGAATTCCACTCCGACTAATTTGGGGTTTTGACATCACTAGTACATCTTATTGCTGGGAAAAAGGGATTCTTCAGGCTGTTATTTAGACTGTCTAAGTAGGTCAGGTTGTCTCTTAAACAGTAGGATATGTAGTCCCTTTAACTGTAGGTCATGTTGGCCCTTTAACTGTAGGTCATGTTGGCCCTTTAACTGTAGGTCATGTTGGCCCTTTAACTGTAGGTTATGTTGGCCCTTTAACTGTAGATAATTATGTAGTACCTTTAGACTTGTAACTCCTTCATATTTTGAACAGTTTTGCAAAGTTTGCAATTTTATTATTATTATCACCTTTAGACTTGTAAGTCCTTCATATTTTGAACAGTTTTGCAAAGTACCTAGCTCAGAATTCACCTGTGAAGCACTTACAGTACTTTATTATAAACCCAGTAGCTAAGCAATGTTATGGTCTATGGACTCTATGGTACACTTAAACGACTTACCATATTTTTCATCTCGAACGTTCTTGACTTGGAGGGGCGGAGCGCTACAATCTGAGCTTGCTTTGAAAGTATCTTACTCCTACAGCTTAACCCCATACACAAAAAGCCCAAACTGAGGCTTAGGTATAGGGGCTGGACAGCCCCAAAGGATAATTATGTAGTACCTTTAGACTTGTAAGTCCTTCATATTTTGAACAGTTTTGCAAAGTAGCTCAAAATTGACCTGTGAAGCACTTACAGTACTTTATTATAAACCCAGTAGCTAAGCAATGTTATGGTCTATGGTGCACTTATACGACTTACCATATTTTTCATCTCGAACTTTCTTGACTTGGCGGGGCGGAGCGCTACAATCTGATCTTGATTTGAAAGTATCTTACTCCTACAGCTTAACCCCATACACAAAAAGCCCAAACTGAGGCTTAGGTATAGGGGCTGGACAGCCCCAAAGGTATTGCAAATGTATTATCTCCATAGAATTAGTCTTTATTAAAGATTATCCGGGCTTGATACATAGACCTGTAATCTAGGTTTCTACGTTTAGTACAAAGATCAATGATTTAGATAGGCTTGGATTTGGCCAAAACCAAGTGATTTGATAATTCCTCCCTAAACCATCCAGTAAAACATCACCTTCTGATTGCATCATTCCAATTGATTTCTTAGTATGTACCCGGTAAGAAATCCGTCATAAAAGAGGCCTATCTTCCATTAAAAGTCCAAGGCTCTTTTAAGTAACAAAAGGGAAGGTCACAAAAGACCTAATCAGGTCGCAGTGACATAGAGCTTAAATAGTCGATGGCCCTACCTATAGGTACCTGTATGTATAAATCTACCAATAGTACCCGGTATACCCGTCTAGTCTAAGTACATGATGCAACCACGTGGTCTTGTCTACTACGCCATCAAGTGCCGATTTTCACACGTACCAAATGAGGGGGCTTCCCTAATCAAGATGCCAACACTTTGTCTTATCAGATGTTTTAATTTCACAGGTTCTCTTTCTGTTATCATGCTCGATGTAAGAATAGAAACTACCAGCAACAATTAAGCCCAGATCAACACTGGTGATTAGATTAAGTTTGAGGTCTCGTCCTTCAGCTTAGCCAATAGCCACCTACGTCGTTTGGTGCTATCCCTAAAGCTGTGTCAGCACATAGTCCTCGACGTCGACTGAAACCGTACACTGCCTCGACGACAACAGCTGTCATAACAAAGAGTATTGTCTGTTGGCATGAAACTGCAATTGCTGATCTGAGGGCGGGCTTTGTGTACGATAGCATAATTTTGTTATCTTAGATCAGGGTTTTCCAACTTCCATTTCTATGCGGGCCACATGCTACATTGGCAGGTACTTCGCGGGCCACATTCGCAGGTTTGGAGGCCCGTATCCAGGATTTTCTGGAGGGGTGGGGGTAGATACTCCACATTTTCGAAGTCCACCTCATAATAAAGGCCTATGGGGTCCACCCAAAAAGCTTCGCGGGCCACAAAAATGGTCTAGTGGGCTACATGTGGCCTGCGGGCCGCTAATTAGAAATCGCTATCTCATATCATAATTATCTTCCTGTGTACACACCTATATTATAGCAATGGAGCATAATGATATCTGGTGTACTTTGTAGTCTAATTATGACTTGGTCACATATCAACTGAAGGCATACCAAGGCTCAAGTTACCATTCTCTGAATCAGTACCTAGTACCTACCTAAACTCAAATATTGGAGTACAGGATTTTGTTTGGAAAATTGGGAAGGGGAGACGAAAAAGGAAGTGGGACAGATTGACTGCAATATAAAGTTTGGTTCATGCTCAAGGTAAAGTATATCTGTCCTAAACCTAAAGTAAAGACTATCTGTTATCGACAAGTTCAGACCTCTGTGGCTGAGTGGTGAAGAGTACAAATCGGTGATCAAAATAAGTTTCTCATATTTTGGTAGTTCCATTATTGTCAGACGTTTTTCATCCTGGAGGTGCTGGGGTTCAAATCCATACAAGGGTGGAAATTTTCTGACCAAACATTTCCGTTCTTGGATACCTAGCTAGAAGTAATGCGACAACGGTGTTGTTCTCATGCCACCCTGTATAAGGCAGGTGTAGGATGTACAATAACATAATCATTGCCAGTATTAAATGGCTTTCTCTCTATTACCACCCATTAGCTGTAAATTGATCGGGAGTGATAAGTTCCCAACGCTAGGGGCTATTAATAGCTTTTATATACAGGGTGATTGGAGTGAAATAGCCTTTTCCACGAAAGTATAGAATAATAAAAGTTACAAAATATATAAATAAGGCGAAGAAGAAAACGTCATTGTAGACGAAGGAGAAAACGTCATAGTAGACGAAGAAGAAGGAGACGAAGAAAAAGATGACGACGAATAAGGAGACGAAAAGATGTTAATCAATTTTTGCTCTACTGGGAAGTGAGAAGTGAAACTTGGATGTTTTACTATCCTTTTATTTGATGGCAAAATATATCATAATAGGAGGCGATGGCTGGGGGACGTTAAACAGGGAGTAGACCAGCTTAGTCTGGCTCGGAGAGTAGACCGGCTTAGCCCAAGTTAGGGCTGATTGAGAGGCTGACGAAAAAAGCCGACCCCGTCTATACTCGGGAAAAGGTGAAGACAAAAGTAATAATAATAATAATAGTCTACTTAAGGTAGGGTATTTACAATTTTTTATAGGGTACTTTTCTTCGGCTGTCCTATACTAGTGTTTTTCATCAGTCCATACTATAGGGCTATAGGGGAACAGGCTACTGGAGTGAACATTAGGTATAATAGAGCTGCTTGTGGTTAAGATACTCGCCTGGTTAGGGAGAAGACGCGGGTACAAACCCCTGCCTGGGCATGGAATTTTTGCCCACCTCTGTGACCGAGTGGTTGGAGCACCGACATTCAACCCGGAGGTGCTGGGTTTGAATCTTGGCCTGGGCGGAAATTTCCTCATGAAACTTTTCCGTTCCTGGATTGGCATAGATGTAAAGAGAAAGAGGGGGAAAAAATGGTTGGTTTTGAACCCTCGCTCTTCCTCTTACCAGGCAAGCGCCTTGACCACTACGTCACTGAGGCACTGCTGTCTAAGTGGCTACTTATACCTAGGTACAAGGTACATTGGTACATACATCAAACATTCATAAGTGCCTACTTCGTACTGACGTCATATTTCATATGAGTATGAACTTGTAAGATTTCCCGAGATAATCATATTTGAAATGAGTTCACCGCAAGGGTTTCAAATAATTGAAGTGTTCACAATTTTCGTCATGTAGGTATAATTGTATAATATATTGTGGAGTCTGAGTTCTGATACTTCTGTTCACTGTTGCCTAACTGATGGATATAAAAGGATAACCAACAGCTGATCAAAATTATTTCGCCCCTTTCCCCACACCTCCGTTTCTGTGTACATTCCCTGTTCCTTTTCAGGAAGACCTATTCGACCTAATATAACCTAGGGGTATCGATCGACCTACTGTCCTTAGTGTCAAAGCGGCCTAAAGGGCCTAAAAAGGAAAAGGAAATCTTTTGCTTCAACATCTATGATAGACTGTACCAGTTTGTGACACTTTTGTGTGCTTATAGGTACATTACGTTCACGAGTCCTCATATTCCAAGCTAACTAGTATTCAATTTACTATCCCTGCTCTTCTCTCATGGAGTAGAGGGAATTGAACCTCCAATTTCGTCCAAACTAATACCTTCAAGTCCAAATGTGTATGGTCACTAGTGTCACTACCATATTTTTGTAATAGCAGGGATATAAATAAGAATACTAGTTGCTTGGACTCGTTAACCTCACTCGACACTCAGACGCGTTCGGGTTAAACCCGTCTGATTGATTGACAAAAGATCCTCACATGTGCCCGTTAGGTCACGCGAGGTCATAAAGGGTTATAATGTAATTGGCCCTCAAGGCCATGGAGGTTCTTTCGGAGATTTTTGCTGACGTGAACAGCTGTGCCAGTTTCAATCAACTGTGCAAATCGTAGACAGGGGCCTGAGCTAGGGGATTTATAACCTCCGCAACAGGGGCTTATAAGCTTATAACCGAGGACCTATCTTGAGTTAAACATAGACCTAAGCTCAAGATCTAACATGTGGTCAAATCTACAAGTGAAAATCAAATTCCATGAAAATCGGATGGGATTGAACTCGCGCCCTTCTCTACTTACGAGGCTTATCCTACACGAGTAGAACTGGAAGATATGTTCCCTTTACCCCGGTAGCCGGTAGGGTCATAAATAGTCTTCTAGATTAAATGGTCGAATCGTAAATCTATTAAACAGTCGAAGATATTTGTAAGTTCCTATTGTATTACAAATCTCTGCAAACATAGTCTTTTTTTTTTAAAAAAAAAAAGATGGGTGTTTCACCGCCGTTTTTATTTCGTAGCAATGAAACAACTGCTACATTGGACGCATGTGGTCTGTGTCGTAGCATGCCCATCCCGTAGTATGCCTCTCATCAGATGGGCGAGAAGAGGCACAATACTCCCCATTTAGGTGCTGGGTCAACACGAGAACACCAGAAAGTAACCCGTTGAAATATTTGCAATCGAAAAACGAGTACAAATTTTTGTCGATGGTGGGATTCGAACCCGGGACCTTCTGCATGGCAAGCAAGCGCGTTACCACTGGACCAACCGTGCCCCCAGTTGACATATTTTCAACTTAAATATTAAATCATCTATAATTTTTTTGTTTTTTTTTTTTTTTCAAGAGCACCTCTAATTAATTTATCGGTCACAGTTTAGAGAGGAATACAATTAAACAGATGTAAAAGTTTAACTTGGATTGATTTATTTACGAATACCTAATTCCGGTGGCATGAAACAATACCACTGAATAAATTGCTACACCGCTTATTTTAAAAGCGGATAGGGTACGGCTTTTGGCACATTCATTCATAAGGTGTACACTCACATTACTATTGTACCAGTACCTATGTACGACTTCTGGACGATGTTAACCAATCTCTTATTTTTTACAATCTAACCACGGCGCGCGGTCACATTTGAAAAAATAATATTGACAAAAATATGGTAGCTATCTACGCGAATTCGCGGGTAATCCTTCGGTAAAAAAAAAACAAAAAAACAAAAAAAAAAAAAAAACAAAAATATATAACAATAATAAACAAGTCTTATAATAACTTGTTTGTGCGGAATGTTTTCATGCAATATTTACAAACAAAAACAATATCTAAATTTCGCTTCTCTGAGGGGCTAAGTGGTCCTTATCTAAAGAAGACAACTAATTAGGAAGAACTATGTATATTGTATACCTACTTACTGACTATTGGTAAGCGCGAACGAGCTATTGTCCCTAGTGTTAAAGCGCCTAAAAGGGGGAGAAAAACTTGGTAAACTTACCGACAAAAACGGCGTCTACCCGGCGAAAAATTTGACTGACGGAAATGCTGACACAGAATCCTCTCTGCTATCTCGAGCTGTGTATCCTCCGATAGGTACCACAATACTGGGGATAGGGGGCACTCTTTGTTTACAGAAGGGACTAGCATGCGCAATCTCGCCTCTAATATTCTCATCTCTCCTGTTTGGATTCCTGGAATACCGAGTCTAGGCGTGACAGGAATTTAGACCGTAAACTGTTTACAAAGGATAGTAATGAACAAACTATGTGTACTCGTAAGCAGCTAGTAATAATCATATTAAATAGTAATGCATAATGAATGTAGTGATAATGTTAAAATGCCCAAAGATGATATCACATCTTAATAATACGGCAGAATGTAAAGGAAATTATGTTAATAACTTACTAGTCTCCGGGCCTCACGGTTCCCCCAGGGATTTTTGAAGAGCACATTTGAGAGAAATTTATGAAATACTCTTAAATGTGAATTTATTGTTATTGATGTAACTATTAACTCTAGTTTCTATCGACAGTTGCTTCAGTTTTCGGATATCGACAGTCGGCACCCTGAATAATCTGACATGTTAAGTTTCCCTCGTGGTATTTCTCGAAATTTCGCGACACAATTTTTTCTTCCGCTTTATCACGAGATGAATGAAGTACCTACCTACTTAATGAAGAGAGGTCAAATGAAACTGAATGAGCGCGGTAGTGCTGCTCCCCACCAAGTAATATCGTAGATTCGTATGAGCTTGACCCGACTTTTAGGGCTGTTTGCCCGTACACCCAAGCGTCAAAGTGGACTTCTTGTGTACGGAGTTTAAGCTGTATGTAGAAAGGAAAGTAATAGTGAATTACCAAAGGATACGCTACGGCAAAAAAATATCGGAAAAGCACAAAGTCTTCAGGACTAGAACTCTCGAAGCAATAGTAAAATGTATGTGGCACATTGCATACACGCACAAGTATTCCGGCATTCATACAAAATTGTATACCAACTCCAATCTGGAACACTGATAAGATAACAAAGTTTTGATACCATTTCAATGTAGGCTTCCTATATTCAAATGATAATATGTACTTTTATTATATTTATGTAATAGGTACCTATACTTTTATTGACTCTATTTTGATTGATTTTGCTATCATCTACATATTTCATGTAGAACTCATTTCCCCCGTTCAAATATTGCGAACAATCAAATCATTTCAACTCGTTATGAATCATGGGGTTAGGGCTTTCAAAAAATGCTTTGAACGGTTTCATGAAAAGAAAAAATACTTAAAGTACCGGATCTTAACATCGATCCTGATCGTCCAGCAAAGCTCAGAAGTTAGCAATCAATAGAGATGAGAATCATCAGACATCTACCTACTTCAGTACCTTCTGTTTATTCATCACAGTTCTGCGTTGTTATACCTAGTTTGACCTCGCTACCTCCCTACTTGTGTTGACCGATTTCTCTACCTACTTGGATATCTACTTCTAGTTGATTGCTTATCGTGATGAAGACAAAGTCAGTTTCTGTGTTGGTCTGTATAGGAGTGATTGTTTCGTCGATTTCCCTCGTGTTTGGATACAGACAAAATGGTAGGATGTTTGTTTCATTGTTTGGTTTGTTAACAAATCCATGTTGTTTACTGTGAAATTGACGGATTTTTCCCTAAAAAAATTCTCTCTTTTTTCACACTGATTTATTAACTCTAGTTTCTATCGACAGTTGCCTCAGTTTTCGGACATCGACAGTCGGCACCCTGAATAATCTGACATGTTAAGTTTCTCTCGTGCTATTTCTCGAAATTTCGCGACACAATTTTTTTCTTCCGTTTTATCACGAGATGAATGAAGTACCTACTTAATGAAGAGAGGTCAAATAAAACTGAATGAGCGCGGTAGTGCTGCTCCCCACCAAGTAATATCGTAGATTGGTAGATTCGGATAAGCTTAACCCGACTTTTAGGGGTGTTTGCCCCTACACCTAAGCCTTAGAGCGAGCTTTAAGTGTACGGAGTTAAGCTGTACTTCGAAAGGAAAGTAATAGTGAATTACCAAAGGATACGCTACAGCAAAAAAATATCGGAAAAAAACAAAATCTTCAGGACTTCAGGTCTAGAACTCTCGAAGCAAACTTGAAATAGTAAAATGTATGTGGCACATTGCATACACGCACAAGATTCCGGCGTTCATACAAAATTGTATACCAACTCCAATCTGGAACACTGATAAGATAACAAAGTTTTGATACCATTTGAATGTAGGCTTCCTACATTCAAATGATAATATGTACTTTTATGATATTTATGTAATAGGTATACTTTTATTGACTCTATTTTGATTGATTTTGCTATCATCTAGATATTTCATGTAGGTACTTAGAACTATTTCCTCCGTTCAAATATTGCGAACAATCAAATCATTTCAACTCGTTATGAATCAGACATGATAACATCATCACCTCGTATTATTAATTAGCAGGGCCGATCTTACGTCCACTTTGTGGGTAAATTCCATAATGGAAAATATGCCTTGTTTATCCTGCTCGAGTATGACTAAAAATATTAACTTTGTCCCCGCGCAGCGTCTGCAGCAGTCTAAACACTAATTTTATTAGAAAAAAAAATCTGTTGTGACGCAGTGGGAATAGGGTGGAAAATCTTGAAAAAGTATACTGGAAATTTGGAAAAAATGAAAAGTCAGGGAATTTTATTTTTCCATTTTGGTAGACACCCTGCTATCCTTTTTATGTACTTTCAGGCGGAAAAAGACACGAGAAAAACATCGTCAAATGTAAGACCGGAAACGAATTCCAATTGGAAGACGAAGTGGGCCCCCTCTATGAATTCCAATGCAGCGACCTCCTAGGGAATTTTATTTTTCCATTTTGATAGACACCCTGCTATCCTTTTTATGTACTTTCAGGCGGAAAAAGACACGAAAAAAACATCGTCAAATGTAAGACCGGAAACGAATTCCAATTGGAAGACGAAGTGGGCCCCCTCTATGAATTCCAATGCAGCGACCTCCCCACCTCCATCTTGAAACGAACTGGTTTGTGCTCGTTGAATAAAACTCAGCTGACTGCCGGGTTCCAAGTTCTCAATCAGTTTATACCCATGATTGAGATTTGTTTCGATGAGTTGAGACTGAGGACCCTGTATACAAAACATACCATTACTCCGGACATACAGGGAAGACAGATCAACTTCCCGAGGAAATTTTTCGTTGAAGGTAAGTTAATAAAAGTGGATTTGTAAAGGCACCCATTTTAAAATTGATTTCTTCTTCCTCTTCTTTTTATTCTTCTACCTCCTCTTCCTTTTCTTCTTTCTCCTCCTCTTCTTCATCGTCTCATGTATGTATAAGTTTTTCCGTGCCAGTCCTGGGATTAAGGCTTCCAATCATGGGGTTAGGACTTTCAAAAATGCTTTGTACGGTTTCATAAAAAGAAAAAATAAAGTACCGGATCTTAACATCGATCCTGATCGTCCAGCAAAGCTCAGAAGTTAGCAGTCAATAGAGATGAGAATCATCAGACATCTACCTAGGTACTTCAGTACCTTCTGTTTATTCATCACAGTTCTGTGTTGTTATACCTAGTTTGACCTTAACGCTACCTCCCTACTTGTGTTGACCGATTTCTCTACCTACTTGGATATCTACTTCTAGTTGATTTCTTATCGTGATGAAGACAAAGTCAGTTTCTGTGTTGGTCTGTATAGGAGTGATTGTTTGGTCGATTTCCCTCGTGTTTGGATACAGACAAAATGGTAGGATGTTTGTTTTATTGTTTGGTTTGTTAACAACAAATCCATGTTGTTTACTGTGAAATTGACGGATTTTTCCCCAAAAAGTTCTCTCTTTTTTCACACTAAAATAATTTTTTAAAGAGTTAGTTTCTTTTTAAAAATAAAATAGTCGTCGTCGTCGTCGTCGTCTCCTTCTTCTCTTTCTTACTACATGGGCTTTCTCGTAAACTTTGATGCATTCAATATCACATAACAATAGTATTAAAATAAACATTGTATCGGGAAATTCAAAATCTCTCTAAAAGGAGGGAAACAGAAAGTTATTGCCATCTTAATACGCAATAGATATAAAGAATAAGTATTTTAAAATTGATTTCTTCTTCCTCTTCTTTTTATTCTTCTACCTCCTCTTCCTTTTCTTCTTTCTCCTCCTCTTCTTCATCGTCTCTTTCGTCGTCGTCTCCTTCTTCTCTTTCTTACTACATGGGCTATCTCGTAAACTTTGATGCATTCAATATCACATAACAATAGTATTAAAATAAACATTGTATCGGGAAATTCAAAATCTCTCTAAAAGGAGGGAAACAGAAAGTTATTGCCATCTTAATACGCAATAGATATAAGAATAAGTATTTCAACATTTTCCAAGATGCTGTGTTCGTATGGCAAATATCATTATGATATCAGCTGTAGATAATTTTAATCTTGATTCAAGCGTCTGTATTTCTGTCCTCAGACGAATTCTTCAAGAACGTCTCCGTGTCTCGCATCTACTCCAAGAATCGGCAAACCCAAATCATCTCGGAGAGTATTTCAACATTTTCCAAGATGCTGTGTTCGTATGGCAAATATCATTGTGATATCAGCTGTAGATAATTTTAATCTTGATTCAAGCGTCTGTATTTCTGTCTTCAGACGAATTCTTCAAGAACGTCTCCGTGTCTCGCATCTACTCCAAGAATCGGCAAACCCAAATCATCTCGGAGATCCTGCAGTCCACATTTCAATATTTTCCAAGATGCTGTGTTCGTATGGCAAATATCATTGTGATATCAGCTGTAGATAATTCTAATCTTGATTCAAGCGTATTTCTGTCCTCAGACGAATTCTTCAAGAACGTCTCCGTGTCTCGCATCTACTCCAAGAATCGGCAAACCCAAATCATCTCGGAGATCCTGCAGTCCAGAGATTTGCTGGAAAAATATGCTGGAGACGATAACATAGCCCGCGGTCACTTGACGCCCAAAGGGGACTTCATTTATGGTGCAGAACAAATGGCAACGTTCTACTATGTAAACGCAGCTCCGCAGTGGCACAAATTCAACGCTGGAAATTGGAACGATATTGAGGAGAGCGTAAGACGATTGGCCATCAAACGGAAACTGGCTCTGACGGTCTATACAGGTAAATTGAACGAACGACGTGAATTATAAGGTTTTAACTTGCATTAAAAAAAAATGTAGGTAGGTATAAGAGGAAATTTTAGGGAAATGCGTGAATCAAAATCCTGTACATACCTACATAAAAACAGTCCAGTTCCTCTTTCAACATTAAGAAAAAAAAAATGTAGGTAGGTAGGTATAAGAGGAAATTTTAGGGAAATGCGTGAATCAAAATCCTGTACATACCTACATAAAAACAGTCCAGTTCCTCTTTCATTGTAACGATTGTTTAACCTTACATTGGTTTCTGTTTGATCAAATTCAACAATACAATTTGAACATATGTTTCTATTTACAGGAAGTTACGGCGTTGTCTATTACCCAGACAAGAACAATATCAACCGCGGCATCTACCTAGCCAAGGATAAGAAGAACCAGTATATATTCCCCGTACCCAATCTGTTCTGGAAAGTTGTCCATGAACAAACATATGTTTCTATTTACAGGAAGTTACGGCGTTGTCTATTACCCGGACAAGAACAACATCAACCGCGGCATCTACCTAGCCAAGGATAAGAAGAACCAGTATATATTCCCCGTACCCAATCTGTTCTGGAAAGTTGTCCATGAACCTCGCACCCAAGCGGGTATCGCTCTGGTAGGCCACAATAATCTCTACTGGGTAAACGAGACAGATATCCTCTGCCCGGATGTGAGCTCTCAGGTCCCTTGGCTGTCTTGGGAGAGAACCAATGTGAAGAAAGGATTCGCGTATGCCTGTGAAGTGGACACGTTTCGGCGCAAAATAGGATACCTGCCCAAGTTTACTGTGTCCAAACTTTTAGTGTAAATTTTATACTCGTTTGGACGCAAAATAGGATACCTGCCCAAATTTACTGTGACCAAACTTTTAGTGTGAATTTGACACGTTTGGACGCAAAATAGGATATCTGCCCAAGTTTACTGTGACCAAACTTTTAGTATGAATTTGGATCATACTCGCATACCTTGCTCTAAAGCTGGCACAAAACTGACGGAACCACCCATTTATAACTTCTAACTCCTGCAAGAACAAAATACATAATGCTAAATTTTTAGATAGTTCCACCACTGTTTTTTTTTCTATTCCAAGCGCTTCTCGAGAAATCCACTCCTAGTAATAAATACTTTATAATCACCCTGCATAAATTTGTAGGAACAAGATAGGTAGTTAATTTTTCCCACTGCAAAATTACGAAAAAGTCACATTACCCATAACTTCAACTTTTGTACGAAATGCCCAACCACACCTGAAGAAATTTTATGCCATAACTATTTGCCTGCTGGTACTGGGGTGGATTAAGCGGAGAAATAGTGGCATATAAACTTGAGGAGAAGCTGACTACTATTCCCGCTAGGGCGCAGCACAAGTACAAAATACGCGGCAAAATATGAATGTAGGTCGTCACTGAACGTTTAGTCGTTTACACTTGCCAGCCTAGTTAGCTTAGTTGGTAGTGCGTCTGCCTTGTAAGCGCTAGGCCGCGGGTTCGATTCCCGCCCGGGGCGGATTTAAAAGTACCAACCTACTAACTTATCAATGTGGACTCTGTCTTTTGGACATTTATATTTGGAGTTTTCGTACAGTACCCGTTGTAATTAAAGGATGCCAAAGTACCAACCTACTAACTTATCAATGTGGAGTTGTGGACTCTGTCTTTTGGACATTTATATTTGGAGTTTTCGTACAGTACCCGTTGTAATTAAAGGATGCCTATGGAGAATCGTATAATTTAGAACTTGAACTCCAACTGTACAATTTAGAACTTGAACTCCAACTGTACAATTTAGAACTTGAACTCCAACTATACAATTTAGAACGTGAACTCCAATTGTACAATTTAGAACTTGAACTCCTTGTATTTCTTGGCTTGTTTGTTGTCCTGGGTAGTTTGTTGTCGCTTCCTCTTGTTCTGAAAATGAGAGAAAAACAGGACATTAAACAGGGAGTAGACCAGCTTAGTCTAGCTAGGGACTTTAAACAGGGAGTAGACCAGCTTAGTCTGGCTGGGGTCTTTAAACAGGGAGTAGACCAGCTTAGTCTGGCTGGGGTCTTGTTTGACTTCAAAACTTTGTCTGAATCTGTGTTGATGTACTTCTTAGTGTCACTTTTCTTAGGCTTTGGTTTCTTCAGGCCATGACTGACACCAGAAAATAAACTAGTTTTTATTTTCTTGGCTTTCTTTGAGTCAACACTCAGGGACCGGCTTCTCTTAGGATTAGGGGTATAGTTTGTCTGCTCAATTCTTGGTGTGTGAAATACAAGTGAAGTAAATAGGCTGCCGCCCAGAGGTTTACCATAGAATGAGGAGCTCTGGAAGCCACCAAATGTGTCTGTCATTTCGAATTCAATGGATCTGAAAAATAAATACAACAATAATTGAAGTATTACTCTAGAGGAGAAACTTTGTAACTAATGCTGAAAAAATTCAACAGGTTTCCCATTTTTTCTCCTAAAAAAATCTCATACCCTTTGAGTGGGTATCACACCAGGCTTGCACGCAGGAGGCCCGGGTTCGATTCCCGGCAGGGTCGAAGTTTTTTCGGCTCTGTGCTTGAATTTCGGGGTGCACTCAGCCTCGTGAGGGCAATTGAATAGCTACTTTAATCGAGTAGCGACCAGTGGCGACATTACCAGTGTGAAAAGATTATTGAAATATGGAAATTCATTGCAAAGGAGGCACTTAGTCATGTTGTGATATCCACAAAAATTGTGAAAAAGCTCTACTTTACCACAAAGAATTTGAAATTTGATTTTTTTTTTTTGAGGTTAGGAATTAAAGAGCATAGGATAAATGTAAAATAAGATAGTAAATATTTACTAACTGTACCCACAACCTAAAAAAGTGAGCTTTCTGGTACCTAAACCCTTTCTTTGTTTTCAGTCAACCTGTGGAAAATGTCATCAAGGATCATCAAATGCGTATGTGTAGTAATAGAAAGTAAAAAAGAATAAGCTTCTCTTGGACAATATTTACCTTTGTATGCACACACAGGGCAGCACTTGGTACTTGGCGATGACAGTTGTAACTGGCTGAGATCAAATGTCGTCTTGAGAGTTTTCTTGCACGAGCCACCATACATGCGAGGATTGGGAGTCAACTGTCGTACACACTTTCTAGAAGCTCGCGTGCTTCTGGGAAATGTGTTCACAGTTTGCCCCCGACCTTGCTGCTCCAAGTCTTTCACTTTTGGAAACGTGTAATGTGCAGAGTTGTTATGGGTAGACGTGACTGGAGGGCTATCCCACGCATGGGATACATTCATCTCCTCATCATTGAATTTCTTAGGTGAGAAAAGAGTATCTCTCAGCATCAGAGCATTGCAACTCCCATCCAACATCTCAATGCCATCTAGAGAATCATTGAGAATGTCAAATACATTGAAACTATCTGCAAGGACATCCTTCTCGAAGTATTCTCCTGGCATGGTGCTCTCAGGTTCTTTATGAAATAATTTCTTCTTAGAGGACAATAATCTCTTTGGAGAGTCCTGGCTCTGCGGGAATTTCTTCAGAGAAGATCTGGTTAGCATGGGTGTACTACAAGGAGTAGAGGTTTTCTTAACACTTGGACTTCTGCCATCTAGTTTAGGTGAATCTACCAACATGGGTTCATCATACTTTTCACAAGATTTAGTGGGCGTTTTTCTGGTTGATGTGGTTTTGTCAGTGGAGCGAGGAGAGTTCATAGCAATGGCAGACAGTCTTGCAGATTTTCTAGGTGAAACTGTATCTGGCGTGGATTTGGTTACAGATGCTCGCAACTTTGATAGTCTTGGTGTATGTTGTGGACTAGGGGTTTCACTCAGCTGAATAGTTTCATAAACAACTTTCTGAATGTGTTCACAGTTTGCCCCCGACCTTGCTGCTCCAAGTCTTTCACTTTTGGAAACGTGTAATGTGCAGAGTTGTTGTGGGTAGAGGTGACTGGAGGGCTATCCCACGCATGGGATACATTCATCTCCTCATCATTGAATTTCTTAGGGGAGAATAGAGTATCTCTCAGCATCAGAGCATTGCAACTCCCATCCAACATCTCGATGCCATCTAGAGAATCATTGAGAATGTCAAATACATTGAAACTATCTGCAAGGACATCCTTCTCGAAGTATTCTCCTGGCGTGGTGCTCTCAGGTTCTTTATGAAATAATTTCTTCTTAGAGGACAATAATCTCTTTGGAGAGTCCTGGCTCTGAGGGAATTTCTTCAGAGAAGATCTGGTTAGCATGGGTGTACTACAAGGAGTAGAGGTTTTCTTAACACTTGGACTTCTGCCATTTAGTTTAGGTGAATCTACCAACATGGGTTCATCAAACTTTTCACAAGATTTAGTGGGCGTTTTTCTGGTTGGTGTGGTTTTGTCAGTGGAGCGAGGAGAGTTCATAGCCATGGCAGATAGTCTTGCAGATTTTCGAGGTGAAACTGTATCTGGGGTGGATTTGGTTACAGATGCTCGTAACTTTGATAGTCTTGGTGTATGTTGTGGACTAGGGGTTTCACTCAGCTGAATAGTTTCATAAACAACTTTCTTTGCTGATCGGGTACTGAGGAGACTTCATAGCAATGGCAGATAGTCTTGCAGATTTTCGAGGTGAAACTGTATCTGGGGTGGATTTCGTTACAGATGCTCGCAACTTTGATAGTCTTGGTGTATGTTGTGGACTAGGGGTTTCACTCAGCTGAATAGTTTCATAAACAACTTTCTTTGCTGATCGGGTACTTGGTGACCTTGTCATGTTAGAAACACCTTGCTTGGGAGTAACACAGGAGGTCTCATTTTGTTTTTCAGTACTAAACAATTTCTTAGGACTAGTCTTCTTGTTTTTAACTGGTGAGGTTTTCTTATTTGACAATTTGATCTTTTTGGATGAGCTTAAGCTTTTAAGAAATTCTTGGTCCTCTTCATCTTCAGGACTGAATAACTTTTTCTTTCCCTTCTTTGATGAAGTAGAAGTCTGAGGAGCAAACCTGAAATCAAACAAAAGGAGGTACAAGAAAAATTAAAATTCAGAGGTTTTCTTCGATGTTTTGATGAATACCCATCATAATGAGGTTATAGAAATCTCCAAAATTAGATTGATAATCAAGACATAAATCAGTGTTAAAAGGTAGGTAACTAATACTTACCCTGAGTATGGTAATGCTTTTGCAACTCTCATGTGCTCTGGAGTCACTTGGAAGTGGTAACGGAAGCTTTCATCTTCTAAATTAAAATTCAGAGGTTTTCTTCAATGTTTTGATGAATGCCCATCATAATGAGGTTATAGAAATCTCCCAAATTAGATTGATAATTATGACATAAATCAGTGTTAAAAGGTAGGTAACCAATACTTACCCTGAGTATGGTAATGCTTTTGCAACTCTCCATTAAAATTCAGAGGTTTTCTTCAATGTTTTGATGAATACCCATCATAATGAGGTTATAGAAATCTCCCGAATTAGATTGATAATTATGACATAAATCAGTGTTAAAAGGTAGGTAACCAATACTTACCCTGAGTATGGTAATGCTTTTGCAACTCTCATGTGTTCTGGAGTCACTTGGAAGCGGTAACGGAAGCTTTCATCTTCTAGTTTAATATTTCCTTCTTTACTTTTCTTGTTGGATGACTTTTTACTTGCACTCTTCACTGCTTTACTTGGTGTCACATGTGATTCATTCAATGGCTTCATCTTCTAGTTTAATGTTTCCTTCTTTACTTTTCTTGTTGGATGACTTCTTACTTGCACTCTTCACTGCTTTACTTGGTGTCACATGTGATTCATTCAATGGCTTGTTTTCCTTTGACTGCTCATTGGGCCTCTTCTTCTTGTTTGATTTCAAAACTTTGTCTGAATCTGTGTTGATGTACTTCTTAGTGTCACTTTTCTTTGGCTTTGGTTTCTTCAGGCCATGACTGACACCAGAAAATAAACTAGTTTTTATTTTCTTGGCTTTCTTTGAGTCAACACTCAGGGACCTTTTGACTGCTCATTGGGCCTCTTCTTTTTGTTAGATTTCAAAACTTTGTCTGAATCTGTGTTGATGTACTTCTTAGTGTCACTTTTCTTAGGCTTTGGTTTCTTCAGGCCATGACTGACACCAGAAAATAAACTAGTTTTTATTTTCTTGGCTTTCTTTGAGTCAACACTCAGGGACCGGCTTCTCTTAGGATTAGGGGTATAGTTTGTCTGCTCAATTCTTGGTGTGTGAAATACAAGTGAAGTGAATAGGCTGCCGCCCAGAGGTTTACCATAGAATGAGGAGCTCTGGAAGCCACCAAATGTGTCTGTCATTTTGAATTCAATGGATCTGAAAAATAAATACAACAATTGAAACATTACACTAGAGGAGAAACTTTGTTACTAATGCTGAAAAGATTCAACAGGTTTCCCATTTTTTCTCCTAAAAAATCTCATACCTGTTGAGTGAAGAACACACAGCTCCAAATTATCAGAGTCTGACTTACAAAAGAGAAGAAAAAATGAAACTTGAGGGGAAGGGGGGCCCCCTCTCCCTACATACAAACTAATGCTGAAAAGATTCAACAGGTTTCCCATTTTTTCTCCTAAAAAATCTCATACCTTCTTCTCTAGGAGAGTCAATCTGTCAAGTAGCAACATATTAGTATAGGTAAAAGAACAACGTCTTCACTTGACTAGTACCTTTGGAAACTGTAAGTAAAATAAAATTACTTACAGTTTCCAAAGTTACTAGTCAAGTGAAGACGTTGTTCTTTTACCTATACTAATCTCATACCTGTTGAGTGAAGAATGCACAGCTCCAAATTATCAGAGTCTGACTTACAAAAGAGAAGAAAAAATGAAACTTGAGGGGAAGGGGGGCCCCCTCTCCCTACATACAACCCTGATTATGGTGACTAAATGAGAGCACCTAATGGATTTTTTTTAAAGAGGTTTGACAGAGGGAACTGTAACTGTTATGGTCTTATTGTCCCGAAATCAAAGAGAGAAGGAAGACAGGATAGGAGAAAGCCAGCCGTTCTGAGAACGAACATTATCCCATCACACCTAATGGAAATTAATGTTACAAATGGTTGACCATTTCAAATATTCTCTTCAGCAGTTCAGCCAGTATCCAGTGTGTTGGATACAGTGGTTCCCATTTTTTTTTTCACAGAAGTTAAGCAACATCTCACATGTTCGGTACTTGGATGAGTGACCACCTATCAAAATGGTATGTGACTCAGGGATAGGGATTTCCAGCTCCACAGGCTGGGTTGGGGTTAATGTTAGTAAGAGAAGAGTTCATCAGTCAACAGAAAGTGAAATCAGTGAATCAAAGAAGCGAGGTAACACCTCGGAAAAAGAACGAGTTCTGTTCTAGCTGTAAGTTAACTTACCTACTGAGAGACAATGTTTTTAAATCCTGTGGGACCACTAAAATTCGTACTTCAGAAATCCTTCGTTAAGGGAATATTCAACATTGAACACAGAAAGGAGACACTTCAGAGTTTAGATGGACTTTAGAAATGTTCAAATTGGAATATTGGAAAGCTAGAAACACCAGACTTCCAGAAAGGCAGATGATCGGATGGTCCGGATGATCGTGATCCTGAAAAATCTGAAAATCCTGAACTTTTGAAAGAAAACAAATTTAATTTTTGGAGGGAATATTTTTTGCAGTGTTGCCAAACTTCGAGGTTTTTCTAAAAAACGGACTCGAAGACGTGACCGAAGGCGGCTTGTGTTCAAGACGTGACTGATCAGCTGGGAGAGGACCCATGTGCGTTCTTTTGCCGATTGCAGATTCCGGTGCCGCCGGTGCTGAAGAATCTTTTTGCTGTTCGAGCTGTTCCTTCTACTATCCAGATTATCCTTCTGAGTTCTGTGGAGTTTTTTTTTTTTTCGTGTGTCGTGTTCTGTGATTGTCGTGTTCTGTGATTTTGAACTGGTTTTACCAGTGTTTCAACTTGTTGAATACCTACTTTTTAGAGTTTCTATTTCTATAAACATTCCTCTAAAGATATTGCACTGTTCTGATAAGTTGTGACTTGTGACTGTCCAAGTCCAAAATCAAAATGGACTTCACCATACCATCCAATGCCAATATGAACAACAAGCTCCTGTGTGGAAGCTGTAGCAAAATCTTCTCCTTCAAAGGTTTGTACTAGATTTGTATAGGCTTAACCCAAACTCTGTGAGTTGTATCAGTTACTTCCCTTCATTTCATCAAATATCAATGGAAATTCACAAACGTAGGGCTGCCTGGAAGAGACTGGCAAGAAATGCCGACCCTATTTAAATAGAAAAAAGTTAGGAAGAAGGAAGTAGCCTCCTTGACCGAGTGGGTATCACACTAGGCTTGCACGCAGGAGGCCCGGGTACGATTCCCGGCAGGGTCGAAGTTTTTTCGGCTCTGTGCTTGAATTTCGGGGTTCACTCAACCTCGTGAGGACAATTACTTTAATCGAGTAGCGACCAGTGGCGACATTACCAGTGTGAAAAGATTATTAAAATATGGAAATTCATTGCAAAAGAGGCACTTAGTCATGTTGTGATATCCACAAAAATTGTGAAAAAGCTCTACTTTACCACAAAGAATTTGAAATTTGATTTGATTTTTTTTTTTTGAGGTTAGGAAGACGGATATTGTAGGCTTACCTGAGTATCCTTCAACACGGGACACTCACTCTCCGCGAATCAGAGTCATATCCTATTGATGGATGACATATTGATTGTTAAGCCTTGTACCAGACAGTGCGAGGCTGCTTGCTTCGAATGCCTTGCTACATCTGCCTCAGGTCAGGCAAATGTGGAACGACGAAAATTGCAAACACAAATGCTTGATGCGAGCACGCGAACCACCCAAATGACCCAAATACGGAAATAGCTGAGGCAGATGCAGAGAGGTACAGACTATTCGAACAGCTCGCTACGAGGCGCCTTTTTTTTTTTGAGGTTAGGAAGACGGATATTGTAGGCTTACCTGAGTATCCTTCAACACGGGACACTCACTCTCCGCGAAGCCCAGCTCCGAGTCTGCTATTTCAATGACCAAGGCAGCCTTCTGCAGCCACATCTTGTCCTGACTAGTGATGCAAATGATGCGGGCTCTCTCCGGAGAGAAGTCGGCTACAACATTCTCATACTTGTACTCGTAGTGTTTCAGTTTGAGGACAATCGAGTGAATTTGCACGTGCTCCGAGTCTTCAGTATCACCTGAAGAAATCAAACAGAGTTGTTTTTATTACGAGATGTGTTACTGTTTATCATTGGATACTAACAAGTCTTATTATCCCGACTCGGAGTTTCGTCTAACTCGTAGACGTTTTCAAGGGAAGGTTAGTGTACGAGTAGGTATTGATATATATATATTTTTTTTGCGGGGGAGGCAGGGCCGGATTAGCCCCCCGCGGGGCCCGGGGCAGTTTCAAAGGCGCCGGGCCCCCTCAGGACCTACCTCCCTCCCTACTAGAAAACACTTCTATACCTACCTAATTCATTTGTATCAATCATTACCTACGGACTACGAGTTTTGTTATTAAAATGTTTTACTAGCTGTACCCACAACCTAAAAAAAAGTGAGCTTTCTGGTTCTGGTACCTAAACCCTTTCTTTGTTTTCAGTCAACCTGTGGAAAATGTCATCAAGGATCATCAAATGCGTATGGAATTCCCACCAAATGTTTACCTCATCGGGGAAATTGCAACTTCCTTTAATAATAAATTTGGCAACACTCTCTCTAGTACTTTGCTCACTCAACAGGGACCAGCCAAAAAAGAGGGTAAAAATTCTGCTCCTTCATTGTTCTTTAGATTCTGTCCCTTTCTTCTTACTTCAGTACAAGAGATAACATTTCCCTTTTATTCTTTCTCCTTTCTTTTATCTTCAACACTATCTTTCAAGAGATCCTTTGGTTTAGAGTCAGAGTAGGTATTTAAACCTAAACCTTTTTTTATTTTTTTCTTTTCCTAAACTTTGGTTCATGTTTGTATTTCAGAGCTCTGTTATGAGTGCTCACAAGTGGCAGCCAAGTTGAAATGTGAACAGTGTGTTCTCAATGCTATCTTTCAAGAGATTGTTTGGTTTAGAGTCAGAGTAGGTATTTAAACCTACTTAAACCTTTATTTATTTATTTATTTATTTTTTCCTAAACTTTGGTTCATGTTTGTATTTCAGAGCTCTGTTATGAGTGCTCACAAGTGGCAGCCAAGTCTTTTATGTTCAATGCTATCTTTCAAGAGATTGTTTGGTTTAGAGTCAGAGTAGGTATTTAAACCTAAACCTTTATTTATTTATTTATTTTTTCCTAAACTTTGGTTCATGTTTGTATTTCAGAGCTCTGTTATGAGTGCTCACAAGTGGCAGCCAAGTTGAAATGTGAACAGTGTGGTGACCGGTTCTGTGATGTTTGCTTCAAATCGGTAAGTTTAAGAAGTAAGAACTGAAAGAAGTACAGTAGAACCCGATTTTATGAACCTCTGTTATATGAACTCAAAAATCCAAGCTTTTTATTTATTTTCTACTCAAAAATCAGATTTTTCTGATAATGCAAACAAAGATTTCCGATTTTTTTTATTTAAATCCTCACAGAAATTGTAAACAATAATGCTAATATGACCATATTTTGTCCTTTTAGTTACATAAGGTATGAAACCTAAGAGAAAATAAGGAACATTATATATTTCTCCATAGAATTAGTACATATTCAAGAAAACAAAACAATGTAAAATGATTAAATGATTCTTTCCTAGGTATGAAACCTAAGAGAAAATAAGGAACATTATATATTTCTCCATAGAATTAGTACCTACATAAGTATTCAAGAAAACAAAACAATGTAAAATGATGAGTTGCTCTTTTTTATAATTACTACTTATTGTACCTTAATTCCTCTCTATTAGGTTCATGGACGTTCTAAAACTCTGAGCAAGCACACTGCAGTCCCTCTCTCCCCAACTAATTTTGACGATGAGCTTCTAGTGAAACAAATCCAACCGGTTACCGATGTCAAGTGTAGGACACACCCAAGTCAATATCTGGCCATCTATTGTAACCAATGTCAGGTACCAGTGTGTCCATCATGTTATCTTAACACACACAAGGAACATCCAGTGCGAGTTGCTCTTTTTTTATAACTACTACTTATTGTACCTTAATTTTTCTCGATTAGGTTCATGGACGTTCTAAAACTCTGAGCAAGCACACTGCAGTCCCTCTCTCCCCGACTAATTTTGACGATGAGCTTCTAGTGAAACAAATCCAACCAGTAACCGATGTCAAGTGTAGGACACACCCGAGTCAATATCTGGCCATCTATTGTAACCAATGTCAGGTACCGGTGTGTCCATCGTGTTATCTTAACACACACAAGGAACATCCAGTGCTGAGTATTGAAGAGAAGGTAAGAACTGGAACTTGTCCGATACCACAGTTATCCACTCAGATTTAGCTTGGAGAACTAACCTCAGTGGTATAGTGATTAACACAAAGGGCTCCTATAAAATTTCATAACCATATGCTTTAAAAAAATCCTACATATTTTGACCCCTTAATGAAGTCAGCTGTCAATAAGTTAACTATCATTCACACTAGGCTTGCACGCAGGAGGTCCAGGTTCAAGCGGGACCGAGTTTTTTTTTTCGGTTCTGTGCTTGGAGTTTGGGGTGCACTCAGCCTTTTGAGGACAATTCAGTAGCTACTTTAATCGAGTAGCGACCAGTGGCAGCATTACAAGTCGAAGACACAAGCGATAATAAATATGATGATTGAGTAAAACTAAATGAAAGACTTGTAACACTGTGATACCCACAAAGTTGTGAAAAAAACTCTCTGCTTTACCACAAAGATTCATGATTTGATTTGAATTTTGGTTTCAGAATACATCTGTGGTGGAGGAGCTCAAGATAGCGTCGGACAAAGTCCAGCCCGTGTTGCAACGTCTCAAGTTCAACCCCGGGTTCGATTCCCAGCGGGACCGAGTTTTTTTTCGGCTCTGTGCTTGGAGTTTGGGGTGCACTCAGCCTTTTGAGGACAATTGAGTAGCTACTTTAATCGAGTAGCGACCAGTGGCAGCATTAGGGACGAGCAATAATAAATATGATTGAGTAAATGACAGACTTGTAATACTGTGATACCCACAAAGTTGTGAAAAAGCTCTCTGTTTTACCACAAAGATTCATGGTAATACTGTGATACCCACAAAGTTGTGAAAAAACTCTTGGCTTTACCACAAAGATTCATGATTTGAATGTTGGTTTCAGAATACATCTGTGGTGGAGGAGCTCAAGATAGCGTCGGACAAAGTCCAGCCTGTGTTGCAACGTCTCAAGTTCAACCTACAGGTAAGTGCTTATATTCATTTTCGTGTTGTCTCACGTTGGGTGTGATCTTGTCTTCCAGGAAATGTAATTTCCTCTTTTTTAAACCACTGTGATCAATAAATAATCTTTGCGCTATCGGAAAATTCTTCCAACGTCTTCTTTGGGTCATCAACTTTACTGGTTTAAGGGCTTCTGAAAAATGAAAAAAAATATGGAGGAAAAAAAAAAACAAAAAAAAAAAAAAAAAGATTTTTTTTAGAGGAAAATTAATAGTATATTGGCACAATGAAAAGAAGTCACTCTGTTTAGTGCATTTTCACCTCCTTGAGTTGAACCAATCAGAATCCTTCATTTCTTGTTTACTGAAGTCAGCCATGTTTGTTTCCTTTTCCGTATGCATTTTATTGCCAGTGTCTCCAGACTTAGTGATTTTTCACTAAATTTAGTGAATTCTTGGCAAATCTAGTGATTTAGTGATTTGAGGTCAAAATCTAGTGATTTTTGAAAGAAATGTAATTTCAGTGCAAAATTGCTCCTAAATCTGAAAAAATAGACCAATTTTTTCAGAAACCTACAATTTTGCCCCTTATTCAAATTAGTCGCATATGCAATATGCACTGTTTTTAATTTAGTGAAAGCGCTATGGTTACCATTCTTTTCAAACACATTTTTTTTTTTTTTCCAACAACATTGCATATACCAGCAGCGATAGCTCCTTGAAAGCACCAGTTCCGCATGGATCACTGAAGTTGAGCACGGTTGCGCGTGGTTAGTACCCGGATGGGTGACCATCTGGCCAATATTAGCGTGCTGCTAGCTTTTTAAAAAAAATATTGGAGTCATAGAAAGTAGTTAACCAGTTTTTCCATTGCCTATAGAGGATTTTTTTACTATGAAAAGAGTATACAAGACTTCTACCCTCAAAAACCACGAGTAAACTACCATTTGCCATTTGGAAGAATTTAGAAATCTAGTGATTTTCAAGTAAAATCTAGTGATTTTTTTTCCTCGAATCTAGTGATTTTTTAAAATTTGGAGTGGAGACCCTGCTCTTGACGTGCGTGCCATCCGGCATGGTACGCTCATTTGTACAATCAAACGCTTATTTGTACGATCAAATATCATTTGTACAGTTTCATTCCCACAGCCATAAAATATCCCCCCTCCCACCCTTATGGAGGGGGAGAAGAGGGGGGGGGAACAAAGAGTCTACACTATGGTCAATCGACATCGCCTAAAACACGTCCACACAAACTCTTTCTCAGTAGAAAAGTAAAGTTTGTGTTTTGTGCCCGGAGCCACAATTTGAGGTTAAACTCGATTTCAGCTTAACAATCGGAATAAGCTATCCGATTGGTCCTTTTTTTAATCAACCAATCAGAACCACTGGGCACGGTTGGTCCAGTGGTAACGCGCTTGTTTGCCATGCAGAAGGTCCCGGGTAATCCCACCATCGACAAAAATTTGTACTCGTTTTTCGATTGCAAATATTTCGACGGGTTACTCTCTGGTGTTCTCGTGTTGACTGAGCACCTAAATGGGAAGTATTGTGTTTCTTCTCGCCCATCTGATGAGAGGCATACTACGGGATGGGCATGCTACGACACAGACCACATACAGAGTCATATCCTATTGATGGATGACATATTGATTGTTAAGCCTTGTACAGACAGTGCGAGGCTGCTCACTTCGAATGCCTCGCTACATCTGCCTCAGGTCAGGCAAACGTGGAACGACGAAAATTGCAAACACAAATGCTTGATGCAAGCATGCAAACCACCCAAATGACCCAAATACGGAAATAGCTGAGGCAGATGCAGAGAGGTACAGACTATTCGAACAGCTCGCTACGAGGCGCCTTTGAGCACTGCCGTTTACCAACAAGCTCCCCGCTCACCTCGATCAGTGCGACCCAAGCAGCACATAGCGAGCATCCCCGGTACACACAGTCCGAGCATGCGTCCTGAGTCATTTGAAGCGAGCAGCCTTGCACTGTCTGTACTAGGCTTTAGTCCAAACCTTTAGGGATGTTTGCCCCTACACCTAAGTCTTAAGCCTTGTACAGACAGTGCAAGGCTGCTTGCTTCGAATGCCTCGCTACATCTGCCTCAGGTCAGGCAAACGCAGAATGACGAAAATTGCAAACACAAATGCTCCATGCGAGCATGCGAACCACCCAAATGACCCAATAATTTTCAATTATGTTCGGAACTGAGTAGCTGAGGCAGATGCAGAGAGGTACAGACTATTTGAACAGCTCGCTATGAGGCGCCTTTGAGCACTGCTGTTTACCAACAAGCTCCCCGCTCACCTCAATCAGTGCGACCCGAGCAGCGTGTAGCAAGCATCTCCGGTACACAGAGTCCGAGCATGTGTCCTGAGGCATTCGAAGCGAGCAGCCTCGCACTGTCTGTACAAAGCTTTAGAGTGGGGTTTTGTGTGACTAGCACACAATAAGCCCATCTCATATTAAAAAAAAAAAAACTATGTTTAAACTCAGATCCGGCCATTAATATTGCTAGATTTTTGGTCTCGCGTTATTTAAGGTTGCGGCATCGGCACTTGTTGATTTATCCGCTTCCTTTTTATTTCGTTCGACCAAAATCCTCTCATCTTACTTGTGGTTTCTGGGTTCCAGTCGATGTCGATTGACTCTAGTGTAGACGCATGTTTACAATTGATGCTGGTTGAATGACCGATTTCGTTTAGTTTGTTCGTTTCATCACAACACTTGAACAGTTCTTCCGATTTTGATAGGGTTTGACTCAAATGTTCCGCTGATTGAATGACCGATTTCGTTTAGTTTGTTCGTTTCATCACAACACTTGAACAGTTCTTCCGATTTTGATAGGGTTTGACACAAAAATGAACTTGTAGAGACGCTCGTTCAGGACGTACAGCTGCGCCGTGCTGTTGCACTGGAAAAATGAAATGTGGTGTGTTAGTATTGTTTTCATACTGATAGATTCTGACGTGACTTTGTGAAGATTCATCTTGAAAAGAAGAAGAACACCAGTAACTTATACTCTTCACAGACGGCCTGCCTAAATATACACTGTGAAGAGTAAAAGGTACTGGTGTTCTTCTTTTCAAGATTGTTTTTCGTTACGAAGTACTGGCGCTGATTGAATGACCGATTTCGTTTAGTTTGTTCGTTTCATCACAACACTTGAACAGTTCTTCCGATTTTGATAGGGTTTGACACAAATGTTCAACACTTAAAAGAAATTTTCTCTTTGAATTTTGGACAATTTGGATACAGCTGTTATGGGGCTCTTTTTGTGAACTATTAGTACCTACAATCTACATACATACATATTGATGAAGGCATTTTTTCCAAAGCCAATAACCTAGCTTGCTAGCTTCTCGGGAAGTAAAAAGTACAATCTAAGTATTGTATTAAATCAGGTGAGTGGATTGGATGGATAAAATGTGTTACCTGGACGTTGAACCACCAATCACAGGTGAGTGCTACTTGGTTGAAGATGGTGCCGTTAGGACAGAGGAATGATGCTTGTCCTCCGTTCAGATCACAGTAGTGCCAAACCTGCAAGAAAGAAATTGATATTAGTTGACTGTTGAAAAGATTACCAAACTACACATCCTATATCTTAGGTCATGTTATCAAAGTAGGTGACTTTATTTAAATAACTTTTTCATGATATAAAACAATATAAATAAATATAAATATACTACACTTAATAATACAAGTCTCCCCTAAACGTAAGGGTAATAGAAAGTAAAAAGATATCAGGAAAAGAGGAAAATAGAACAAAGAGCAGCAGCAGATACCAGATTTCTCGAAATCACTTTCATTTCTGATTTTCACCTGACATATTTTTGATTTTAATAAATAAAGTGTTTTTATTTAACACATACACATATTGAAAAAATACAAAATCAATTTTGACACTCAACTTTTAAAGATAAAAATATGTACCTCCTATTCTGCTGCTTTTGACAGTATTCCTCGAAACAATCATCCAGGTTGGTAATGTAGGTAATGTAGGTATAGGTAGTTATTTTATTTAATTAAAATATGTCCAGCTATTCTTATCTCTAGCTAATCAGGTGTTGGATGTGATAAATTTCCAGGTGTCGTTAATGTTGAGAATTTCAGATCTGATCGTCAGATTAGTAAACCAAATCCACAGCCTAAGCATGCATATTCGTAATGTACTAATTGGTTTGTCTATCTGGTGACCCTTCAGGATCTGCTTGAGAGCACCTATGTTTTCCCTATACTTTTGTTCTTCCTGTGGTGGCAGGATGCCGGGTTCTGTAGTGGAGGAGTATTGGTTCTGTGTCGTGGGACGAGGACGTTGGGTGCTATAGAAGTGAGCAGGGTTGATCTTGTTGGAGTTACTCTTGATGAGTTTCAAGTAAGGATCGTAGAAGGACTTTGTGTGAGAGGTTTGTGGTTTTTTGGTCGTGGAGAAGGAGTTGGCCTTGGCAGGACCTGTGAAGCTACTCAGAGGAATCTCATAGTTCTGATCTTTACCGAGTTGGAAATTTTTAAGAAAGTCAAATGGGGATTTTCCCCCTTGCTCCTCGTCAGTGTCAGAGACTATCTTAACGTTCTGTTCTGGTTCCTTAGTGAAGGCTGTGGAAGGATAAAGGGGTGTGGTGGAGCTAGGATAGTAAGGTTGTTTGGATGTCCCAGTGGACTGTGAGTGATGGAAGGGAGAAGGTTTACGTTGCTGATTTGCATATTGCATGTTATCAGCAAAGGGTTGCAAGTGTTCGTAAGGATAATAGTTCTCTGTTGTGTGTGTAGGGATGTTAGCGTTTGGTTGAACCTTCTGTAGTTTAGTAGGTTTGGTCGGATAGTTCAAGCTTTGCTCGCGCTGACTGTCATAGTTATCATCGTAGTTATTTTTCAATGAAAGTTCCTGACTCTTCTGTATGGTGACACTGGTCTGAGGGGGTGCACGGGGGGCGTCTGTAGGTCGGGGTGGAGATACTGAGGGTTTGGTTGGGGCAAAGCGATGTGGCTCCTGGGTGGGAGGGTAAGTTTCAGCCTGGTATTGTCCAGCTACAGGGGATTGGTATTGTGTCTGTGTCTGGTATCGTACAGGTTTGTCTTCCAGTGGTAAGTATTGACGCTCGGGGTGGAAAGGCTGTTTGGCGGACTCTATCAAGTACTGTTGAAACGCTTCAGCGGTGTCTGGTTGAGCGTTGTCTTGGTATTGTGGTGCTGGGCTAGCATTGCCTGTAGGGTAACGTTGTTCGTTGGAAGTCTCTTGGTACTTAGCACTATCTACATAGCGTTGTTGTTCGTTAGCATTTTCTTGGTATTTAGCGTTCTCTGCATAGCGTTGTTCATTAGCAGTTTCCTGATATTTAGCGTTCTCTATGAAACTTTGTTCATTAGAAGTCTCCTGATATTTAGCACTGTCAACGTATCGTTGTTGTTGGTTGGAAGTGTCCTGGTATTGGGGTCGTTGGTACTGTTCCGTGTCCCTGTGTTGGTACTGAACTTGGGGTTGTGGTTG
>NW_007377586.1:109939-116783 GCF_000475195.1 Diaphorina citri
TTTTCCATTCTTTTTCCACACATTTTTTTTTTTTTTTTTTTTTTTCAACAACATTGCATATACCAGCAGCGGATAGCTCCTTGAAAGCACCAGTTCCGCATGGATCACTGAAGTTGAGCACGGTTGCGCGTGGTTAGTACCCGGATGGGTGACCATCTGGCCAATAGTGTGCTGCTAGCTTAAAAAAAAAAAATATTGGAGTCATAGAAAGTAGTTAACCAGTTTTTCCATTGCCTATAGAGGATTTTTTTACTATGAAAAGAGTATACAAGACTTCTACCCTCAAAAACCACGAGTAAACTACCATTTGCCATTTGGAAGAATTTAGAAATCTAGTGATTTTCAAGTAAAATCTAGTGATTTTTTTTCCTCGAATCTAGTGATTTTTTAAAATTTGGAGTGGAGACCCTGCTCTTGACGTGCGTGCCATCCGGCATGGTACGCTCATTTGTACAATCAAACGCTTATTTGTACGATCAAATATCATTTGTACAGTTTCATTCCCACAGCCATAAAATATCCCCCTTCCCACCCTTATGGAGGGGGAGAAGAGGGGGGGAACAAAGAGTCTACACTATGGTCAATCGACATCGCCTAAAACACGTCCACACAAACTCTTTCTCAGTAGAAAAGTAAAGTTTGCGTTTTGTGCCCGGAGCCACAATTCGAGGTTAAACTCGATTTCAGCTTAACAATCGGAATAAACTATCCGATTGGTCCTTTTTTTAATCAACCAATCAGAACCACGGGGGCACGGTGGGTCCAGTGGTAATGCGTTTGCTTGCGATGCAGAAGGTCCCGGGTAATCCCACCATCGACAAAAAATTGTACTCGTTTTTCGATTGCAAATATTTCAACGGGTTACTTTCTGGTGTTCTCGTGTTGACGAGCACCTAAATGGGAAGTATTGTGTCTCTTCTCGCCCATCTAATGAGAGGCATACTTCGGGATGGGCATGCTACGAGTGCTACGACACAGACCACATGCTTCTAATGTAGCAGTTGTTTCATTGCTTCGAAATAAAATCGGCGGTGAAACACTCAAATTAAAAAAAATTAAACTCAGGTCCGGCCATTAATATTGCTAGATTTTTGGTCTAGCGTTATTTACTGATTTAAGGTTGCGGCATCGGCACGTCTTGTTGATTTATCCGCTTGCTTTTCATTTCATTCGACCAAAATCCTCTCATCTTACTTGTGGTGTCTGGGTTCCAGTCGATGTCGATTGACTCTAGTGTAGACGCATGTTTACAATTGATCTAAAACAGTGTTGAGCAAGTGTTGTTTCTCACACGGCGGACGAAAGGTGTTTCACCTTCGTGAAGACATCACCTGTACAGGGTGCTCCAAAATGTGTGCAGAATATTGAAGTTGACTTTTTGAGGGGGTTTATTTCTATCGGAGTTGCACGGCTTCAAAGGCCTGCGCTATTTACGTACATACATTCCGCTCTTCACAACGGTTATGATGTAGTGGTAAAGAGGAATACATAACGATGTTATATTTGCTACTAACTGAGGCCCTTCTTCATGGAAACGATTGATTAGTTGCTTCCTTGAAGAAGGCAAAAGGTCTCGGTCCTTATTCCACGTACGGTTCTGCAAGTCCTGCACTCTACACTTTTTACTCCAAGCACAGAAAAACTATGGTACTGTTTGTCAATGATTTCTGCTCTTGGAGTAAAAAGTGAGACGTGTGATGTCATTCGTGGAACAGGCCACACGGCCACAAATTAATTCTGCACACTTTGACCCACCCTCTACAGAGGTGCATCTTCTCCATGGAGAGGTGTCTCACTTCGGTGGAGGGATGATCCACCATCATGGATATTTCGGACGGGGGTTTCACCTCCACGTCCGCAGCACCGTGGACGTATCTCGTCGTAGGAAGTTGTCGTGTAGATCGTTGGACTGGATGGGTTCAGTTGTGGTGCCGGGCGGCAAGGTTGTCTGCCACATGGCCACACATTGATTCTGCACACTTTGACCCACCCTCTACAGAGGTGCATCTCCTCCATGGAGAGGTGTTTCACTTCCGTGGAGGGATGATCCACCATCATGGATATTTCGGACGGGGGTTTCACCTCCACGTCCGCAGTACCGTGGACGTATCTCGTCGTAGGAAGTTGTCGTGTAGATCGTTGGACTGGATGGGTTCAGTTGTGGTGCCCGGCGGCAAGGTTGTCTCATTGGATGGCTTTCGTTTGGCTTCGAGCTCGTAGTACTTGGCCTTAAGGTATTCGTCGACGGCAGGGCCGGAAGGTTGTCTCATTGGATGGCTTTCGTTTGGCTTCGAGCTCGTAGTACTTGGCCTTAAGGTATTCGTCGACGGCAGGGCCGGCGTAGTCTTCGGGGAAGGACGGTTTGGTGGGGATGATGAACTTGTAGAGACGCTCGTTCAGAACGTACAGCTGCGCCGTGCTGTTGCACTGGAAATATGAAATGTAGTGTGTTAGTATTGTTTTCATACTGATAGATTCTGACGTGACTTTGTGAAGATTCATCTTGAAAAGAAGAAGAACACGAGTAACTTATACTCTTCACAGACGGCCTGCCTAAATATACACTGTGAAGAGTAAAAGGTACTGGTGTTCTTCTTTTCAATGACTTTGTAAAGATTCATCTTGAAAAGAAGAAGAACACCAGGAACTTATACTCTTCACAGACGGCCTGCCTAAATATACACTGTGAAGAGTAAAAGGTACTGGTGTTCTTCTTTTCAAGATTGTTTTTCGTTACGAAATACTGCTGCTGATTGAATGACCGATTTCGTTTAGTTTGTTCGTTTCATCACAACACTTGAACAGTTCTTCCGATTTTGATAGGGTTTGACACAAATGTTCAACACTTAAAAGAAATTTTCTCTTTGAATTTTGGACAATTTGGATACAGCTGTTATGGGGCTCTTTGTGTGAACTATTAGTACCTACAATCTACATACATACCTACTGATGAAGTAACCTAGCTTGCTAACTTCTCAGCAAATAAAAAGTACAATCTAAGTATTGTATTAAATCAGGTGGATGGATAAAATGGGTTACCTGGACGTTGAACCACCAATCACAGGTGAGTGCTACTTGGTTGAAGATGGTGCCGTTAGGACAGAGGAATGATGCTTGTCCTCCGTTCAGATCACAGTAGTGCCAAACCTGCAAGAAAGAAATTGATATTAGTTGACTATTGAAAAGATTACCAAACTAAATAATCATGTAGTTTGGTTAATGGGTACTTTGTCCCCTACACCCACTCTTAGGGATACGAGACCGACCACTGAACACTAAAGAAGACCCATACCACCATAAAAATCAAACATAAAAGTAAAAATAGTTTTCCAAGTCATTATGTAGTTTGATTAATGGGTACTTTGTCCCCTACACCCATTCTTAGGGATACGAAACCGACCATTGAACACTGAAGAAGACCCATACCACCATAAAAATCAAACATAAAAGTAAAAATAGTTTTCCAAGTCATATTGGCCATGGGTTAACGTTAAATTAAAATATTGTTTACGTTTAGAATGTTTAGATTACAAAAGAGTGGGAGCTATTGGGCCAAGTCATATTGGCCATGGGTTAACGTTAAATTAAAATATTGTTTACGTTTAGAATGTTTAGATTACAAAAGAGTGGGAGCTATTAGAAAATTTGATCATTTTGGGGGTTGTATATCTTGCCTTTTATATTTACGGGATGCTATACACTGCCCAGGCAAAGCGCCAAAGGCAATCATTAGCCTACCAATATTATTTTGTTAGTAGGTGTAACATTATTTATACAATTCTTGCAGACCCAAAATGGATTAAAGCAAGCAGGACGACACCGGAAATGATAATAAATGATTCTTCTCTATTAGGTTCATGGACGTTCTAAAACTCTGAGCAAGCACACTGCAGTCCCTCTCTCCCCGACTAATTTTGACGATGAGCTTCTAGTGAAGGAAAATTTGATCATTTTGGGGGTTGTATATCTTGCCTTTTATATTTACGGGATGCTATACACTGCCTAGGCGAAGCGCCAAAGGCAATCATTAGCCTAGCAATATTTTGTTAGTAGGTGTAACATTATTTATACAATTCTTGCAGACCCAAAATGGATTAAAGCAAGCAGGACGACACCGGAAATGAGAAGTAGTGCTTAACACAAAGGGCTCCTATAAAATTTCATAACCATATGCTTTAAAAAATCCTACATATTTTGACCCCTTAATGAAGTCAGCTGTCAATAAATTAACTATCATTCACACTAGGCTTGCACGCAGGAGGTCCAGGTTCGAGCGGGACCGAGTTTTTTTTCGGTTCTGTGCTTAGAGTTTGGGGTGCACTCAGCCTTTTGAGGACAATTCAGTAGCTACTTTAATCGAGTAGCGACCAGTGGCAGCATTACAAGTCGAAGAGGAAATGATAAACAGTTGAAAATAACCTGGCAATCGGTTTCTGGGTCTCCAAAGAATCCCTTGTATCGTTGAGTTTTGCAATCGAATTGGGTTTGAGGGATTTGAGAGAGGATGGGATAGTCGACTCCGGGCCTACCTGGCGTACTGCCGTCATAAGTCTGAGTGTGAATGTTGCCGGGGTAGTGGTTGTTGAAAGTCAAGCTGTTGTCTAGAGAGCCAGTGTACGGGAAGTGTTGGTTCTTGACCGGACCAGCACCGACAGGGGGGACTGCCAGACTGCCGGCGCCCGGGTTCTTTTGTAAAACTTTGAGAATGGTAGTCAACGTGTCAATGCTAGAGTCAATATTGTCTGCCGTCACTTTCTCCGGTAGTGGTTTGTCTATCTGGTGACCCTTCAGGATCTGCTTGAGAGCGCCTATGTTTTCCCTATACTTTTGTTCTTCCTGTGGTGGCAGGATGCCGGGTTCTGTAGTGGAGGAGTATTGACGAGCGATAATAAATATGATGATTGAGTAAAACTAAATGAAAGACTTGTAACACTGTGATACCCACAAAGTTGTGAAAAAGCTCTCTGCTTTACCACAAAGATTCATGATTTGCTTTGATTTTGGTTTCAGAATACATCTGTGGTGGAGGAGCTCAAGATAGCGTCGGACAAAGTCCAGCCCGTGTTGCAACGTCTCAAGTTCAACCTACAGGTATGTGCTTATATTCATTTTCGTGTTGTCTTACGTTAAGTGTGATCTTGTCTTCCAGGAAATGTAATTTCCTCTTTTTTAAACCGCTGTGATCAATAAATAATCTTTGCGCTATCGGAAAATTCTTCCAACGTCTTCTTTGGGTCATCAACTTTACTGGTATAAGGGCTTCTGAAAAATGAAAAAAAATATGGAGAAAAAAAAACGATATTTCTTAGAGGAAAATTAATAGTATATTGATTGGCACAATGAACAGAAGTATTTATGTTGAAAATAATACATTGAAAAAGTTATAACAATAATGTTAACATGCTTGTGGGATGATAAAACCTGAATGCATACAAATTTTTGAAGGAAACTCGACGACTTAAGTCAAGCTTTTTCAAAAATTTGCTCTGCATTCTAGTGTCTATGGATGGTGAATTTTTGTGATTGGTGGTTCGTTGTTGTTCTTGGGATGATTGTGGACTGAACTTTTTAGTTATTGAGTATACATAAAGAACTATGTACAGTCCTTTGAACTAGTCCTTTTAAAGATGTAAAGAATTAAAATCTTTTGGACTGAGAAAAATGTTTGCCAAATGGGAAAACAAATTCCATAATGATAAATGACATTTTGTGGAAGGCTTCAATTTTTCCCCATTGGAAGACTTATGCCTGATAGTTAACTTCCATTATTTCTTTTTACTTTTCACATTCCATCCCCATTCTGCTAAGGGCTGATGATATGACTTGAGTCTTACCCAAACATTTTGTCTAGTAAACGGGTGTCTGGGCATCATCAGCCCTACTCAGGTTTGTCTATCTGGTGACCCTTAAGGATCTGCTTGAGAGCGCCTATGTTTTCCCTATACTTTTGTTCTTCCTGTGGTGGCAGGATGCCGGGTTCTGTAGTGGAGGAGTATTGGTTCTGTGTCGTGGGACGAGGACGTTGGGTGCTATAGAAGTGAGCAGGGTTGATCTTGTTGGAGTTACTCTTGATGAGTTTCAAGTAAGGATCGTAGAAGGACTTTGTGTGAGAGGTTTGTGGTTTTTTGGTCGTGGAGAAGGAGTTGGCCTTGGCAGGACCTGTGAAGCTACTCAGAGGAATCTCATAGTTCTGATCTTTACCGAGTTGGAAATTTTTAAGAAAGTCAAATGGGGATTTTCCCCCTTGCTCCTCGTCAGTGTCAGAGACTATCTTAACGTTCTGTTCTGGTTCCTTAGTGAAGGCTGTGGAAGGATAAAGGGGTGTGGTGGAGCTAGGATAGTAAGGTTGTTTGGATGTCCCAGTGGACTGTGAGTGATGGAAGGGAGAAGGTTTACGTTGCTGATTTGCATATTGCATGTTATCAGCAAAGGGTTGCAAGTGTTCGTAAGGATAATAGTTCTCTGTTGTGTGTGTAGGGATGTTAGCGTTTGGTTGAACCTTCTGTAGTTTAGTAGGTTTGGTCGGATAGTTCAAGCTTTGCTCGCGCTGACTGTCATAGTTATCATCGTAGTTATTTTTCAATGAAAGTTCCTGACTCTTCTGTATGGTGACACTGGTCTGAGGGGGTGCACGGGGGGCGTCTGTGGGTCGGGGTGGAGATACTGAGGGTTTGGTGGGGGCAAAGCGATGTGGCTCCTGGGTGGGAGGGTAAGTTTCAGCCTGGTATTGTCCAGCTACAGGGGATTGGTATTGTGTCTGTGTCTGGTATCGTACAGGTTTGTCTTCCAGTGGTAAGTATTGACGCTCGGGGTGGAAAGGCTGTTTGGCGGACTCTATCAAGTA
>NW_007377586.1:116939-133753 GCF_000475195.1 Diaphorina citri
AGTTGTAAATACTTGTAGATAGTCTCAGGGTGGGGGGAGCCAGGTTGTGGCTGTACACTGGGGGCAGGTGCAGGGGCGAGTGCAGGTCGGTAATAGTATTGTACAGGGTCGTTAGCCACCAGGAGGTATGGGTTGGCCGGGGCTTGTGTCACAGGGTTGGGGTTTGTCAAGTAGTATTGGGCAGGGCTCGGGCTGGGACTGGGGGACTGGATGGGCTTGAACTTGGGAATAGACGCGGAGGGTCGGGGAGACGGTATCTCGGCCTGGACATATTTGACATAGTTGGGTGACTGGTAGGATGCAGCGGCTTCGGGAAGGTACTGCTTGAAGAATTGCTGAGAGTCGCCATTGGTGTAGGAGTAGCCCGATGCGACCATGTGGTAGTCCTTCCTATCATGGACAGCCTCATGCGCGTTCTGTTGCTGTCGAATGTATTCGTCTTGGAGGAGAGGATCGTAGTTGTAGTATGTGGTGACGGGTACGAGACGACGAGGTCTGCCGTCTACTGGAGAGATGTCGCCTGATGACGACTCTAATGGTTTGATAGCGGGATCATCGTAACTCTGCACTCTGCCGCATAGCGCTGCAATCAGACGAGACAAAATTTGAATCAAAATGTACTGAAATACACCACAGGTAGCTTTCCTTTCAAGGAAATGACCCATTGATAAGAGGGAAAGCTGTAATCCTCCAAGCAATTATTCCGCCCATTCCAAGACATGAAAGTATCCACAAAAAACCATCAAGCATGCAAAGATTGCAAAGTGATTGAAAAGAAAAAGAAGGCTTTGTTTTTTTCTTTTTTTTTTTTTTTTTTGAAAGGAATGGAGTAATGTATTCGTCTTGTAGGAGAGGATCGTAGTTGTAGTATGTGGTGACGGGTACGAGACGGCGAGGTCTGCCGTCTACTGGGGAGATGTCGCCTGATGACGACTCTAATGGTTTGATAGCGGGTTCATCGTAACTCTGCACTCTGCCGCATAGCGCTGCAATCAGACAAGACAAAATTTAAATCAAAATACTGAAATATGTTGTGCTGCATTTGTTTGTAAACTTTCTTTTCAAGAAAATGACCCATGGGTAAAAGGGGAAGCCCTAATCTTCAAAGGAATTATTCTAACCATTCCAAAACATGCAAGTATGTATCCACAAAAACTAACAAGCATGCAAATCTATTTAATAAAATTCAGAGAAAAAGAAATCTTTGTTTAATTGGAGAGGAATAAGATTCCTAATGAAAAGACCCAAGACAAAATACAAACAAATCATGCTAAAAAAAAAAGAAAAAAAAAATCCAGAAAAGAAGGCTCTATTAAGTATAAAAAGACGTGAGACAAAAATCAAGCAGTTGGCAGTGTGTATTGTCACTCAAGTTGTGATTGTCAATCAAGCACTCCATAGAGCTCAAAGTTATACTAATTGATCACGAGCTACTCTCTGTTGTTTTTTATTCAAATAAGATTAAAAGTTTACACATACATACACGTTCATACATTCATTGGACGGTAGTACCGTTATGATGCAAGCTTATTACACGATTGCCTAGTTCTAAATGGATGTTTGCCATGTTGTTTGCTGCTGTTGTGATTAGTTATTTTATTAGCTTTGTCTTGTGCGTGCGTATTGCTGCTTTCGTACATCGAACTAGGTACCTGAATTATCGCCACGAGTAGGTAATGATTATTGCCCGCAAGTAATCACAGAGCTTTGCATCTGATCCAAGGGGTACTTTATGTAACATTGCTGCAATCGAGACTTTTTCTCTCTCGAAATTCGTAGAGTGGATTTAACGTGATTTACAGTTTCGTTGAATTTACTAGACAGCAAGCCTATTGTTGCTGATTTTGCCCCGTTTGAATTGTTCAACATGAACTTTGAATTTACGAAGGCACCAGGGAGATAGAAGTTATGTAGTTTCTATTGTTTCTTACCCGCATATAGGCTTTACAAATTTCTGTAAACTGTTGCTGGAACGAAGCTTGTTAAAATGCATTTCACTTGAATAAAACTACGAACTCGAAAAACCAACTTTTCGATTAAGCTACTCCTTACCTTATGTTATGTATATGTTATTAAACCCATAAAATACATGAGACCTTGTTTCGACTGCGGGGGTAAAGGGACTTTTTAGTCTCATTCGAGCAGGATAAACAAGGTATATTCTATTCTACCTAAAAACTCAAATTCAGGTTAAAACTACATTACAAAACGTCCTTTCCCAAAGTGTTGATAAGGAAATTAAAAACAGGTCAAAACAGACAACCTGCTAGTCCCGTTACCTGCTCATCAATCCAGCAGCTAATAAATAAACTTGTGGTTTTCTGATCCAGAGGTCGCCGGGTTCAAACCCCAACAGTGTGTTTCTCTTTCTGATAAGTGCATAAAACCTATACCTAATATAGATATTGATTTTAATACCGTCAGGGTTTACATTAAAACCTCACATGTTCACTTTAATTTGATCCCCTTTTTGGTTATTTTTCTGTGTTTACAATCTCATGTTGAAATCAGTTTTTGAATTGGTTGATTGGTGGCAAAAAAGTCCTTTTGGCTCAACATGTAGGTACCTACATGTACTTGTATTTTTCTGGGGTTACAAATCATTTCTCGCACATGGACTAGGCGATATCGACAAACAAGTACCTATTCAACGTTTTCGTCTTACTAATTTTTTTTATATTTATTATTTTAAAAGGTCGTAAGGAATCAAAATCCTAAAAAAAAGTAAAAAAACTGAGGACACCAAAGAGATTGTTAACGTTACAATCACCAGATTATTATCTAACCAAGTGCGATATTCCAATCATCTAATTGACACACCATTCGCACATGAAACACATAAAACATCTGAATTCACGAATAGCGAAACTTTCAGATACATATAAATCAACTCAAAAAGTCTCAACACACTTTTCTTCACAATTACAGCGAGTGCGTGCTAGCATGCTTCAAACAAACGATCTAAAATTCTAAATATATATCTTAAATCATTTTAATTTTTATTTTTTAAATAGATACAAAAACCAAACATACCTAATTATACGTATGTACGAGTTGGTACATTATTCTGTCAAATAAAGACTGAAATAGTTTTAATTGAATGAACACAATTAGTTTCACGCATTTAGTTTTACAGTAGAACCTCGATTATTTCAACTAATTGGGACCGAGGGTAGTTGAAATAATTGAAATTTTATGTAAAACAATGAAAAAGGGGCAAAATTTTTAGATACAAGAGAGCAAAATGGGTAATAAAATAAATACCCTATTTTGAACTGATTTTGGGGTTGAAACAATAGAGAGTTGAAATAATCGAGGTTCTACTGTAATTTATAATTGTAAATCTGCTACTCTGTAAGTTTGTTTGTTTCACCATAAACTCTCGAATGGTTTGTCCACTTTTTCATGAAATTTGACAAACATGTTCAACACATAAAGTTCAAGAGTTCATCACATAAAATTTTCTCATTAGATTTTCATCTCAATTGGTCCGTGTCTTTCCCCCTTTAGGGACCACGCCCTTAGAGTCCTTTTTCTGAGTGAGAGTTTCTCAGGTTCACTGAACCACCAACAATCATATTAAAATGGATGAAACATTCATTATTTTCAACATCAAACGAGCCAAATTTCATCAACATCATGAGAGGAAATCGTTTCAAATTCGTGACCCTGAAAACCGATTGTAAGTTCATGTTCTCTTTAACGCACACTTTGAAGTCTTTGAACTTCAAATAAGTTCAACGAGCCAGCCTAGTTAGCTTAGTTGGTAGTGCGTCTGCCTCGTAAGCGCTAGGCCGCGGGTTCGATTCCCTCCCGGGGCGGATTTTATCCTGATGGGATAATGTTCGTTCTCGGAACGGCTGGCTTTCTCCTATCCTGTCTTCCTTCTCTCTTCGATTTCGGGACGATAAGACCATAGCAGTTAAAGTTCCCTCTGTCAAACCTCTTTAAAAAAAAAAAGAAAAAAAAAAGAGTAATGGACTCGTACTGAGGTAGATAGATAGGAAGTATAGGGATTTGTACAGCATCTAGCTGAGATACGACTCAACTGCCATGGGAAATGAGATCGGAAAACATCGAAGACGTTTCCATTCATGACGAAGTTTACTCCTTCGCACGTAGTATGTAGCTTAGGTGTGTAGATATATGTAGATAATGAAATTGGTCTAGTAGTGCAAAAATTGAAAAAAATGCTAATGGTTTGTTAGAAACAACAGCTAGCATTTTATTGAAATTTCTTCAAGGAGACTTTCTACTTTCTACCAGTGTCCAAAGATTACTTTTTAGTATACCGACCGAGATTACCAAAGGTTTAGATAAAAAGACAAACAACTTTCTAATTTATTGTTATTAGAAAAAAGTTACCGGAAACGAGATATTCTCAAAAAACCCCTTTTTTGGCCGCCATTTTGAAAAAAAGGCCGCCATTTTGTTCGTATACATGGTTTTCGGTGTCACCCCTTCCTAAAAGTTTTATATGGTTCAAATGAAGGTCCATGCCAAATTTGGTGCTTTCCTGACGAAATGCAGCTTTTTTGACGTTGGGCCACATCAGTTGCAAAGCTGTGTGATTACTTGCGGGCAATAATCATTACCTACTCGTGGCGATAATTCATGTACCTGGTTCGATGTACCAAAGTAGGTATTATCCACCAATTGTATACCATGTTTTAGCTCTAGGTACGCGCAGAATAGGTTTCTGGTGACCAAGTCTTATGAAATTTGAGACGCAGTCACAGATACTTCCCATTTGATGCTGGATTGACACAACAAAACCAGTGAGTAAAAGTTATTTTCATATTTAGATATTTAAAATGAACCTTCACAAAGTTACTGAGTCTACCATCAATATGACACAAGAGTGCCAGAACCAGAAAGTAAACCTTTGAAACATTTGCAATCGAAACATGAGGGCAAATATTTGTTGAAGGTGGGTACTGGGAATCAAACCCCAGGACCTTCTGGGTGGCAAGCGTGTTACCACTGGACTAACCGTGTCCCTTAATGGTCTTGTTATTTATGTTAATTGTGTACTAACAGTTGGATCTAACCAGTTGTACAACTAAATTACTCATTCATAATGATGAGGTGAGCATCTGTGTTATAATGGTCCTGTTATCAATGTTAATATGTCTAGTTCAAAGCTTCCCTCCATTCTAAAAAAAAACATGATAAAAAAGAAGAAAAAAATAGTCAGTCTTAATTTGCCATGTTTTAATCTAAAAATATCAAGTTTATACCTGGTCTCCGTATAACACATTGAGTAAGAGCTCAAAATTAATTCACAATTCTTGATTCGAGTCTCATCCAGTGTCCTCCTAACCTGTTTGTTTTAATTTCGAGATGACACCGCATCCTAAACCACCACTAAGGGCATTATACCTGATAACATGAGTAAGGGCACTCTCTAAGCCCGGTACACAGGCAAAAACATGTTTCCGAACTTGGTCTTTCGACTGATGGTCCTCTCCATTTGGTCTTTTGCACAGTCGTTGCGTTGCTTGTTTACGCGATGTTTGCGAAAATTTCACTCATTTCGAGCTGAAATTTACGGAAATTTCGTTTATTTTTTAGACCTGAAATTTTGCGCGAATTTCACTCATTTAGCCCTGAAATTTCGCGCAAATATATCGCGTACAGCGTACACTCAACGATCTGTGGAAAGATCCGGTTGGAAGACCAAGTTAGGAGACTTGCGATAGCGTATGTACCGGACTAAATACCAATTTATCTGCGTAGTGGCATACTGGTATGCCCGGTGTGGCATACCAGTATGTATTTGAATTTTGTATTTTGAAATTCTTTTGAATTTTGAAATTCAAAATTTCAATGAGACGTAGCGTGTGTGCCGAGCTGTATACCAATTTACTGATCTGCGTAGTGGCATATTGGTATAGAAGCAGATCGGCAATCCTATCAGTACGATCTTTTGGTATTCAACCTTTCAATCGGTTTTCCAAATGTGAAGGTCCATCGAAAAAAATTGACAATTTTTGACGATGATAGATGATAGACATTTTTTTCTCTCGCACATTTTCACGTAAAGTGGACGTTATTGAATATTGAATGACATCCTACGTGTTGTCAATTTAAATTTTATCACTAAAAATGATGCACCTAATCGAAATTAATGTTACAAATGGTTGACCATTTCAAATATTCTCTTCAGCAGTTCAGCCAGTATCCAGTGTGTTGGATACAGTGGAACCCATTCTTTCACAGAAGTTAAGCAACGTCTCACATGTTTGGTACTTGGATGGGTGACCACCTATCAAAACGGTATGTGACTCAGGGATTTCCAGCTCCACAGGCTGGGCTGAGGTTAATTTTAGTAAGAGATTTCATGAGTCAACAGAAAGTGAAATCAGTGAATCAAAGAAGCGAGGTAACACCTCGGAAAAAGAACGAGTTCTGTTCTAGCTGTAAGTTAACTTACCTACTGAGAGACAATGTTTTTAAATCCTGTGGGACCACTAAAGTTCGTACTTCAGAAATCCTTCGTTAAGGGAATATTCAACATTGAACACAGAAAGGAGACACTTCAGAGTTTAGATGGACTTTAGAAATGTTCAAATTGGAATATTGGGCAGATCCGCAGATGATCGGATGATCCTGAAAAATCTGAAAATCCTGAACTTTTGAAAGAAAACAAATTTAATTTTTGGAGGGAATATTTTTCCCATTTGCGGTAATTTGCAGTGTTGCCAAAGTGTTGTTCTTGGGATGATTGTGGACTGAACTTTTTAGTTATTGAGTATACATAAAGAACTATGTACAGTCCTTTTAACTAGTCTTTATAAAGAATTAAAATCTTTTGGACTGAGAAAAATGTTTGCTAAATGGGAAAACAAATTCCATAATGATAAATGACATTTTGTGGAAGTCTCATCGGGGAAATTGCAACTTCCTTTAACAATAAATTTGGCAACACTCTCTCTAGTACTCTGCTCACTCAACAGGGACCAGCCAAAAAAGAGGGTAAAAATTCTGCTCCTTCATTGTTTTTGTCCTTTTCTTCTTACTTCAGTACAAGAGATAACATTTTCAGTCCTTTGAACTAGTCCTTATAAAGATATAAAGAATTAAAATCTTTTGGACTGAGAAAAATGTTTGCTAAATGGGAAAACAAATTCCATAATGATAAATGACATTTTGTGGAAGGCTTTAATCTTTCCCCATTGGAAGACTTATGCCTGATAGTTAATTTCCATTATTTCTTTTTACTTTTCACATTCCATCCTCATTCTGCTAAGGGCTGATGATGTGACTTGAGTCTTACCCAAACATTTTGTTTAGTAAAAGGGTGTCTGGGTATCATCAGCCCTACTCTAAATACATAAACGGCTTTTGATTATTTAGTTATTTACTATCTAAATTATATCACTTTGAATATCAAAGCATGAGACGAATTAACTTAAAATAATTATTTTCTAACAAATAAACTCCAATAATATCCTTCTTGTTGAGCAAATGACTTGAGTCTTACCCAAACATTTTGTCTAGTAAACGGGTGTCTGGGCATCATCAGCCCTACTCTAAATACATAAACGGCTTTTGATTATTTAGTTATTTACTATCTAAATTATATTACTTTGAATATCAAAGCATGAGACGAATTAACTTAAAATAATTATTTTCTAACAAATAAACTCCAATAATATCCTTCTTGTTGAGCAAAAAGTATTCAGTGCCATTGTACTTTCCAACAATTTCAACCCAACTCGTACTCAGCACTCGTATCTACTGTTCATGGACCAATTTTTAAACGGGCATCGAGGCAATTGAAGTAACTTTTGTGAGTTTTAGGAGGTTTCATGTTGTTGATTTAGTGGATGTTGTTGCTTTCCGAATACATTTTGTCAACGCGAAGGATTTTGATCTACACAAAGAATGGCTGGCGCGTTTGAATAAAAGTGTACAAATCCTATTTGAGTTGCAAAAACTTTTACCGTTTGTTTCATGTCTTGTTTCTCGGAATAGAAGAACATTGAGATTCCATGATGATCCCTTGAATTGAGATTTTTGATTTATTGCTTGGATTTAAAAAAAAAAAAAAAAAAAAAAAAAAAAAAAAAATTTTTTTTTCCAACCCAACTCGTACTCTGCACTCGTATCTACTGTTCATGGACCAATTTTTAAACGGGCATCGAGGCAATTGAAGTAACTTTTGTGAGTTTTTGGAGGTTTCATGTTGTTGATTCAGTGGATGTTGTTGCTTTCCGAATACATTTTGTCAACTCGAAGGATTTTGATCTACACAAAGAATGGCTGGCGAGTTTGAATAAAAGTGTACAAATCCTATTTGAGTTGTAAAAACTTTTACCGTTTGTTTCATGTCTCGTTTCTCGGAATAGAAGAACATTGAGATTCCATGATGATCCCCTAAATTGAGATTTTTGATTTATTGCTTGGATTTCCTAAAAAATGTTCTGATTTCTACATTTATAAGTAAATGAGGGGTTTGACGCAAAAACGACTTAACGCATATAGGTCTTATGTCCTATAAGTCGTTTTTTCCGTCAAACCCTTCGAATGCATTATTTTTGTCTTCAAATCATGGTGAAAGGAAAACCCTTGAACAAAGTTAAAATAAATTGACTAGAATGGGGTTTATAGTGGAAGACAGCTTCTGCCAACCTTCGCGTCGTTTCGACCTCTTGACGTGCGTGCCATCCGGCATGGCACGCTTATGTGTACAATCAAACGCTTATTTGTACGATCAAATATCATTTGTACAGTTTCATTCCCACAGCCATAAAATATCCCCCCTCCCACCCTTATGGAGGGGGAGAAGAGGGGTCGTTTCGACCTCTTGACGTGCGTGCCATCCGGCATGGCACGCTCATTTGTACAATCAAACGCTTGTTTGTACGATCAAATATCATTTGTACAGTTTCATTCCCACAGCCATAAAATATCCCCCCTCCCACCCTTATGGAGGGGGAGAAGAGGGGGGAACAAAGAGTCTACACTATGGTCAATCGACATCGCCTAAAACACGTCCACACAAACTCTTTCTCAGTAGAAAAGTAAAGTTTTTGTTGGAACGCTTCAGCAGTGTCTGGTTGAGCGTTGTCTTGGTATTGTGGTGCTGGGCTCGCATTGTCTGTAGGGTAACGTTGTTCGTTGGAAGTCTCTTGGTATTTAGAACTGTCTACGTAGCGTTGTTGTTCATTAGAAGTCTCGTGGTATTTATCATTCTCTGCATAACGTTGTTCGTTAGAATTTTCTTGGTATTTAGTGTTCTCTATGTAACGTTGTTCATTAGAAGTCTCCTGGTATTTAGCACTATCTACGTATCGCTGTTGGTTGGAAGTGTCCTGGTATTGGGGTCGTTGGTACTGTTCCGTGTCCCTGTGTTGGTACTGAACTTGGGGTTGTGGTTGTGGCGTAGACACCACATTGTACAGAGGGGTCGGGGCAGGACTGGACTGGAGTTGTAAATACTTGTAGATAGTCTCAAGGTGGGGGGAGCCAGGTTGTGGCTGTACACTGGGTGCAGGTGCAGGGGCGAGTGCAGGTCGGTAATAGTATTGTACAGGGTCGTTAGCCACCAGGAGGTATGGGTTGGCCGGGGCTTGTGTCACAGGGTTGGGGTTTGTCAAGTAGTATTGGGCAGGGCTCGGGCTGGGACTGGGGGACTGGATGGGCTTGAACTTGGGAATAGACGCGGAGGGTCGGGGAGACGGTATCTCGGCCTGGACATATTTGACATAGTTGGGTGACTGGTAGGATGCAGCGGCTTCGGGAAGGTACTGCTTGAAGAATTGCTGAGAGTCGCCATTGGTGTAGGAGTAGCCCGATGCGACCATGTGGTAGTCCTTCCTATCATGGACAGCCTCATGCGCGTTCTGTTGCTGTCTAATGTATTCTTAAACTTGTCTAATCTTCTGTACAATGGGATACAATGTGCAAGAGAATTAATTGGCTTTATGTGTTGAACATGTATGTCAAATTTCATCAAAATCAGACAAATGCTGATTAAAAATCTTCAGATAAAACTGATTACCAGCCTAGTTGGCTTAGAGTTTAGAGGGTAGTGCGTCTGTCTTGTAACCGCAAAGGTCTCGGGTTTGCTTTTCGTCCTAAACGAACCTCATCCTAAACAGATGAGGTTCGTTCTCGGAATGACTGGCTTTCTCCTATTCTGTCCTTCCACTTCGGGCCAATAAGACCTTCGTTCCCTCTATCAAACCTCTTGGGAAGAAAAAGCTGTGTCCTACTTTGACAGTCTAAATAAAGAACTATCCAGGGTGTCTACCAGACTGGAAAACAGGGAATTTCACGGAGACTGGAAAAATCAGGGAATTGTCAGGGAATTTCTCAAAAAATTGACGAAAATCCAAAAAAAAGTCAGGGAATTTTTCAAAGCCTAAAAAAAAAGAATTTTCGGTCCATAAAAAAGTATACAACCTTGAAGGGGCAACTCATATTTTCTCGAAAAAATTTCGCCTGTGGCGCTGTTTACCTACCTATTTCACCTATTTCGAAAGCCACACGGGGTGGGTAATTAGGGATTATAATTTTTCAAATTTGACTTCAGGATTTTTCAAGCCCTTGTGCAAATAGTTCTCTTTTTTTCACACTGATATAATTTTATAAAGGGTTTGTTTCTTTTTAAAAATAAAATAGTAAATTAGTAAGGTAATTTCACACAATTCTGCTTCATTTATATTGACAGATTATTGTTAGTAATGTCAATCGAATAATTATAATTTCACAATCCAAAAAAATTAATCATGTTTCTATCAGTGTACCTTTTGTTGTTGTTTTTGCAATCAGGTTTCCTAGAAAAACCTCTCTACAGAACTAATAGTAAGATGGAATTTTCTGATACCTTGTGTTATTTTTAAGAATGCTAGTACAGTACACATCAATTTATAGGTTATTTATTTGATTACACGCTAAGCATCACGGCCATGTGTGAATCGAATAATTATAATTTCACAATCCAAAAAAATTAACCATGTTTCTATCAGTGTACCTATTGTTGTTGTTTTTGCAATCAGGTTTCCTAGAAAAACTTCTCTACAGAACTAATAGTAAGATGGAATTTTCTGATACCTTGTGTTATTTTTAAGAATGCTAGTACAGTACACATCAATTTATAGGTATTTTAAACAGGTCCTCTTCTGCGTGATTAGATCCCTACCTCAATGTTATCAATAAATTGTAAACATTCAACTACAACCTATTTTCGTAAAGTATTGACTATTTGATTGAATTAAAAGTCGAGAGGCCCAGAGGAGGTTAAAAAGTACAAGATATTATGAGTAGGTACCTTAGACGCCTATATTTCTCTAGTTCATCATGATGTAGCTCCTTATGAATTAGAACCACATATCACCACTAAACAATAACATTTACTTACCTACCTACCTATATTTCTCTAGTTCATCATGATGTAGCTCCTTATGAATTAGAACCACATATCACCATTAAACAATAACATTTACTTACCTACCTATTTCGAAAGCCACACGGGGTGGGTAATTAGGGATTATAATTTTTCAAATTTGACTTCAGGATTTTTCAAGCCCTTGTGCAAATAGTTTTGTTTTTAGTTTTTTAACCCGCTGCTGTTCATTGGACGTTCTTTCTGAAAATCTGTTATGTTACGACGGAAAACATTGGGCATTGTTATTATCATTGTTGCCTTGGTGTGGAAATTCTACATAAGAAGTACGTAGGTAATGAATAGGTATGTGCGTACCTATGTACATAGGTAGGCTACTGACTTTCTCCTGTCCTATCCTCTTGTCTTCCATTCCGGGACGATAAGCCCTCAGTTGTTACCAGTTTGCTCAGGGCTAATACCTACATAAAGAGAAATTGTACCTACCTTACAAATGTTTGACATCTTCATTTGTTCTTGTCTTCATTTTGTGACGTAAGGACATATACAAATTTATGTATGCTTTATTAAGTAAACTGAAATTAATTTTCTCCTCTCCAGATCAATATGGCTCCAGCCGAGGTTGTTCCATCTCTACCTTACCAGTTTACTCAGGGCTAATACCTACCTAAAGAGAAATTGTACCTACCTTACAAATGTTTGACATCTTCATTTGTTTTTGTCTTCATTTTGTGATGTAAGGACATATGTATACAAATTTATGTATGCTTTATTATAAACTGAAATTAATTTTCTCCTCTCCAGATCAATATGGCTCCAGCAGAGGTTGTTCCATCTCTACCAACAGAGACCTGCCTAATCCCCAAGGACTACTCCTGTCTCCATACACGCTGCAAATCCTCTATCCCGAACCAAACTTTTAGTGTAAATTTTACTCGTTTCGGCGCAAAAATGGATACCTGCCCAAATTTACTGTGACCAAACTTTTAGTATGAATTTGACACGTTTGGACGCAAAATAGGATACCTGCCCAAGTTTACTGTGACCAAACTTTTAGTATGAATTTGGATCATACTCGCAGACCTTGCTCTAAAGCTGGCACAAAATTGACGGAACCACCCATTTATAACTTCTAACTCCTGCAAGAACAAAATACATAATGAATCATCGATATGCTAAATTTTTAGATAGTTCCACCACTGTTTTTTTTCTATTCCAAGCGCTTCTCGAGAAATCCACTCCTAGTAATAAATACTTTATAATCACCCTGCATAAATCTGTAGGAACAAGACAGGTAGTTAATTTTTCCCACTGCAAAATTACGAAAAAGTCACACTCCCCATAACTTCAACTTTTGTACGAAATGCCCAACCACACCTGAAGAAATTTTATGCCATAACTATTTGCCTGCTGGTACTGGGGTGGAGGCAGGATATTCCAGATAATTGTCACACCAGTTGGGTACTGGTATTGACACGTATTTCCCTCTTGCTCTTTTGCATGAAAAGCCTCAATATATGGATTTTCCACACAAAAAGTACCAACCTACTAACTTATCAATGTGGACTCTGTCTTTTGGACATTTTTATTTGGAGTTTTCGTACAGTACCCGTTGTAATTAAAGGATGCCTATGGAGAATCGTATAATTTAGAACTTGAACTCCAATTGTACAATTTAGAACTTGAACTCCAATTGTACAATTTAGAACTTGAACTCCAATTGTACAATTTAGAACTTGAACTCCTTGTATTTCTTGGCTTGTTTGTTGTCCTGGGTGGTTTGTTGTCGCTTCCTTTTGTTCTGGAAATTAAAGAAAAACGGGACGTTAAACAGGGAGTAAACCAGCTTGGTCTGGCTGGGGACTTTAAACAGGGAGTACGAGTATACCAGCCTGAATTTCCCTCGCTCAAGAAATAGCAATGATTGAGAAGTTGACGAAAACCGCCGATCCCGCCTGTACACGGGAAAAGGTGAAGAAGAAGATTTCGATGTATTGTGTCTTTTGATGTAAAATTGGGATTCAAATCCCGTAATAATAATAATAGTAACAATATTAATAATAATAATTTATTTACCTTCTGTCGGGCCACATGTTCCGCCAACATGTCCGACAAATCCTCCATTGAACTCCAATAGTACAATTTAGAACTTGAACTCCAATTGTACAATTTAGAACTTGAACTCCTTGTATTTCTTGGCTTGTTTGTTGTCCTGGGTGGTTTGTTGTCGCTTCCTTTTGTTCTGGAAATTAAAGAAAAACGGGACGTTAAACAGGGAGTAAACCAGCTTGGTCTGGCTGGGGACTTTAAACAGGGAGTACGAGTATACCAGCCTGAATTTTCCTTGCTCAAGAAATAGCAATGATTGAGGGGCTGACGAAAACCGCCGATCCCGCCTGTACACGGGAAAAGGTGAAGAAGAAGAAGAAGATTTTAATGTATTGTGTCTTTGATGTAAAATTGGGATTCAAATCCCGTAATAATAATAGTAACAATATTAATAATAATAATTTATTTACCTTCTGTCGGGCCACATGTTCCGCCAACATGTCCGACAAATCCTCCTTCTGCAGGCCGCTCGTCTGTTCTCTCATCTGTTGTTCATATCGGGCCGCCATTGCATCTGTATCCACCAGATCCAATTCTGAAGGATCCAGGGCCAACTCCACACTACTAGGTAGGGTCCGTTTAACAGGAGCCCCGGGTGCACTTGCCCCAGCCCCGGGAACCTCGTACATGTGTGTGGAGGCCATCATACCCGGCCCTAGCTTATCGGGCCGCTTCTCAGTGAGCACTTGGAATAGTTGCGGAGCCTCGTTCCTGCAAAAAAGATGCTTAGGTTAGGTTTTTTTTTTGTGCTGCAAAGAGTGCCAAGGTCTTATCGTCGCGAAAGCTAAAAGACAAGGAAGACCGGATAGGAGAAAGCCTGATCTATTTAGAATAACATTCGCCCCGGGCGAGAATCGAACCCCCGACCTAGCGCTAACAAGGCAGACTCACTAGGTACCCTCCAAGCCAACTAGGCTGGCAAACGGGTTACTTTCTGGTATTCTCGTGTTGACCCAGCACCTAAATGGGAAGTATTGTGTCTCTTACCACCCATCTGATGAGGGACATACTACGGGATGGGCATGCTACGACACAGACCACATGTGTCAAATGTAGGAGTTGTTTCATTGCTACGAAATAAAAATAGCGGTGAAACTTTTTTTTTACTTACGTCTCCATATCGCTCTCAATCTTCTTCTTCCTCAGCTCAATGCTATCCGGTGTTTCCAGGCCGGCCGGCACACTCGTTATGCCACTCGGTGTCATGAGGCCTTCGGCCGGCGTTATCAGGCCACTCTCATCCTCGCCCTCCTCCTCTTCTTCCTCTTCCTCATCGTCCTCTTCACTCTCCTCTTCCGATTCAGACTCCAGCTCTCCCCACGCTGTCTTCTCGATGTCTTCCTCATTCACCTCCGCCTGGAAAGAAAGGAGAATGAAAATGGTCTTAGATTAAAGGCAGAAAATAGAAACACACAGACTACTATGACGTCAAAAGAGCTCACGTGACGTGAGGGCAGTGTGGCTATCATGAACGAAATTGCCTAAAATATTATGGGAAGACTTTAGACTACACCTTTCTGACTCCCCGTGAGTTCACGTGACGGTAGTGTGTTTCTACCTCTTCAGTACAACCTGTTTTTAAATTATTCTCTACCAAATACCTAAGACCTATTTTATTAAAGAAATCCTTCTATTTTCTCAATATAAACTTTTCCGCCTATAAAGAAAGGAACAAAAAATGGAATTAGATTAACAGTACAACCTGTTTTAAATTTATTCTCTCCCAAATACCTAAGACCTATTTTATTAAAGAAATCCTTCGATCTTCTCAATCTGAACTTTTTACCAACTGTTTGCCCCATCTTCAAACCCCAACACCCCCTTTTCCCCATTCCTCCACCTTCTAGAGCCCCTTTTATATGCTAAAAGGGATTCATCCTTCACATAAAATTTACTATAAATAGCCCACCTACATATTGCTGACACACAGAGTAAAACTAGCAGGAGGAGCAGGGTATATTATGCATACAAGTAGATTCATACAAGCTTAACCCATCCTTTAGGGCTGTTTGCCCTCACACCTAAGCCTCGGAGTGGACTTTCTAATATGGAGTTGAGTAAACATTACCAAGAAGAAACCAAAGTAGCAAACACGGCTATAGTAGGAAATACTCACGGTTTTAGTTTCAGCACTGGTACCTACCTATTTTGTTTCTTTGTTTATATGTACAAACTCCATTCTGTCAATTTTTGTCCCACAAATTTGATGACATAACATAAAAATGTCCAACACACAATCAATGAAACCTTTTTGATTGGTCTGTGGGCCCCTCTAACAGGGAATAAATAGATACCCAGTAAAAACCCCTTATGCCTGAATTAGATTCTTTCAAATAACTATTCAATATCAACTCACTCTATTTCCACTTCAGGTTCATCTTCACCCTTATCCGTGCTTGATTTATTCTCTTTATCCGATCCCTACACCTAAGCCTCGGAGTGGCCTTTTGTGTATGAAGTTGAGCCAAACATTACCAAGAAGAAACCAAAGTAGCAAACACGGCTATAGTAGGAAATACTCACGGTTTTAGTCTCAGCACTCGTACCAAACACATCTCCGTAGAGGGGTTTACCGGTTTCATCTACAGGAGGTTTGCCCCAGCCCCCTGCATGGTAACCGAATGAACAGCCCTGAGGTATTGGGGCATTGAGGCCGGGGATTTTCAGGTTCGGGTAGGAAGGGGGAGGGCCGTACCAGTACCAAACACATCTCCGTAGAGGGGTTTACCGGTTTCATCCACCGGGGGCTTGCCCCAGCCCCCCGCATGGTAACCGAATGAACAGCCCTGAGGTATTGGGGCATTGAGGCCGGGGATTTTCAGGTTCGGGTAGGAAGGGGGAGGGCCGTACCTTTGCATGGCAATGAGCCACGGGGGTGGAATCTGGAGGAAAGAAAGAAAGTAATAATAATGAATTTATTTTCTTGTTATTAAGACATCCTTGTAAATACTATTTACTTTTCTTATGTTGAACAATGGATACTTGAAACTTACAAGTCTGATTATTCCAACACGGAGTTTCGTCTAATTTGTAGACATTTTCAAGGGAAACCTACCACAGTTTCCCTCGAAAATGTCTACAAAATAAACGAAACTGCAAAAAAAAAAAAAAAAAAAAAAAAAAAAAAAAAAAAAAATAAAAAAAAAAGGGAAAAAAAAAAAGGTGCAGGTAGTTATACCATAAGAGCCTCGCTGCCGGAGACTTATTGGTCCAATCTCGCATTTCCTCCACATAGCCCCGGTGCCCCCCTTTGGTGTCTGTTCGGTTTTCAGAGGCGTACCGTACGTCATCACCGCTATCGCGGCTACTCTCACTTGCGACCACACCATCCGGAGTACTCTATGTTAGT